>NC_041395.2:42359283-42594283 GCF_900747795.2 Erpetoichthys calabaricus | reverse complement strand
ATATCTTTAGAATGTTGGAGGAAAATAGGATGGCAGAAAAAAAAAACTTGCATACATGTGTAGAAGATTCATATTTAACAAAGGTGATTCTGCAAAACTCAAAAGTCATTAAATCTGAACACTTCAGTGACTGTGACCTAACAACAGATGATTGATTATAGGGAGAACACAGATTTGCAAGGGGAAAATTAAGACATGAAACAGAACCCTGCAGTCCCTCTAGGTCTAACCATATAGGTTTTTGTTCTCTCTCTGTCTCTGAGGTGAATCCCTCACTTTTCCCTTTTCTCACTAATAACTTTTCTATTCACCTCAGTCCACTCTTTTCACCTCTTGTTTTTCATAGTTTTTGCCTGTGAACGTTCACTTTCTTAACCACTAAGCTTTAAGCTCATAGTACTACAGGTCCTTAAATTCTTTTCCTTAGTTAGTTCTCTGTCAAAACCTATTTATCACTTCTAAAGACAGAAGGCACTCTGGTACTTGAGCAACTCCATAAGTCCAAGTCTAAGAACACCAGATAACTTCAATGTTGGCTTCTATTTCTTTTGGGCGGTGAAGTACCAGCTATCACAGCTTCTACAAACTATAAGTTACTGTCATGCCGCAGTTCCACTAAGAACCACTCACCGTGAATGAGTTAAAACCCTTAAACCCAACCCCCATTCCTTCAAAGACTAATCATAACCCAGTATTCCTCACCCACAGAAAAAAAAACAATTTTAATAATTAAATGCTCCTTGAATGGAAAAAAGCTTTAATCAAAAATGTTAGGAAACAGGCAATTAGAAATAAACAGATTTCTTAATTTAATGTTAATTATCAGTTAACCCAATTTTTATACAAATAAATAAAAGAAGGGTCACTGTCATGGTTGACTGCTACTGGGGCTAAATACTCCCCCTATCTTTTATATTTTTGACCCCCAGGCACCAAGCTAGAGTTCCATTACAAGCTGGATAGAAGGTTCACACTTTTAATTATGCATTATATATGGACATTCTATACGTCGTCTGTTTTATTGATACGCCACTTGGTCAAGTGTGATGTCGGAGTATAGGGGGGGTTCCCCTGTTATTTTCAGGCCTCAGGCAGTTTGATCAATCCTGCCTAGATATGACTTATGTCCCTGAATGTTTTACAAACTCAGTGTTTCAGTATAGCCCTTGTGCTAGGCCAGACTTGTTTTTTTGTTGTTGCAAAATTACAGCAGGCCTCTAGTTTGTAGTTTATACAGGTTCTTGTCTGATATTCTGTGAACTGAACAGACATTATAATAAGATCTTATCCTTTACTGGTTCTGACATGGTATGTGGTGAGTAGAGCAGGTTACAAGAGACGTTTTTCTTCTGACTAGTAAATATTTTTTTAAGTATTATATCATTACAAAGATATATGTCTTAATATTATATGTGAAATATGAAAGCAAATCACACAAATCATTTATTTAGAAGTCCATTCTCATGTCAGCCTATATCTAAAATAATTGCATAAAAACTTGAGTCAAAAATACAATGTCCAACTCCTAAATGGACGAAGAGAGAAACTTGAAGTCCCTGAAAATGCCCAAGACAATTCCTGAGCACCACATTGTAGCAATACTTTTTTTCCAAGTCTGCTTAAACCCTCACTAAGTAATCTATATATATAAAAGTCAATGTGTGTATGTATGTATGTATGTTCCAGTATCACTCCCGAACGGTTGGAGTGATTTTCATGACACTTGGTACACATGTTTCTCATTGGTTGACTTAAAATACTGTAGGGTGAAATCAAACCTAACGCACCCCTTTCTGGGTAGTGTAGGGGGTGATCTTGTGGTCATGTATCCATGTTATCATCCAGTTGACACTCGGAATGACCACCAGAGGGCGAACTGGAGGTGACTGCCTGCTTTCTTTTTGTTTGAGCACCACTGCGCCCGCCTGTTGCGTTTGAAATCAAATAGAGTTGGCTGGTTCTAGTGTCAACTGGATGATAACATACATACAAGACTGCAAGACAAGCACATTAGTGAGTCTTCATTGTTTATTAATTTTTTTTCACTTTTAAAGTTGTTTTTTTTTAAATTATATTTTTCTCAAACAATTAAAAAAAAAACACTTTATTTTCCTCCCAGGCAACACCGGGTATTTCAGCTAGTCAAGCCATAAACAGAGGTAGCACTTGAATAGGGTGCCATACTCCCTTTGGTTATGGCTGGTGCTTTTTGTCATTCAAGTGTAAGAACATAACAAACACCTGCCTAAAAATAAAACAACTAAAATAAACAACTAAAAGGTCAAAAAGTACAGCTGTTTTCCCTCTAGTTGAAGATTCATTTCTAAACCACGTAATTCTTTCTGTCTGAAGGATGTTCTGTAAGGGATTGGTTCTTCAGAGTACTGACTGTGACAGGCCTTACAACCTCTTATGTGTCCAGTCTGGACTCACTGGCATGTAGATCTCTGTTTTTGACAGTATGTAATTTTAGTTTTTCCTCTTTTCTATGCTTGGATGCCCCAATGAATGGTTGTGAACCTCCTATAGTGTATGTAAATATATATTTCTTATTAAGCTTTTGCAGTCTTTCAGCATCTTAAGGAGACAGAAGTTAAATAACGTTCCGGTAGGCAAGACAGCTAAGCTAAAGCCATTTGGCAGCTGAACGGAAGAAAATCAAGTTCCATCTGAAAAGTATCATAAAGAAAATACTCTCTGCAGCTCATAGTCCTTATGAAAAAGGTAAAGTCCAGCTGACATTAGCCAACTATTCCTCCAGCCTTTTCCCACACAATGTAAAATACACTATTATATTGAAAAGTATCAGCAAGAGTGAAAGGGAAGGTCTACAGGACGGTAGTGAGACCAGCTGTGTTATATGGGTTGGAGACGGTGGCTCTGACCAGAAAGCAGGAGACAGAGCTGAAGGTAGCAGAGTTAAAGATGCTAAGATTTGCCCTGGGTGTGACGGGGATGGATAGAATTAGAAATGAGTACAATAGAGGGTCAGCTCAGGTTGGACGGTTGGGAGACAAAGTCAGAGAGGCGAGATTGCATTGGTTTGGACATGTGCAGAGGAGAGATGCTGAGTATATTGGGAGAAGAATGCTAAGGATAGAGCTGCCAGGGTAGAGGAAAAGCGAAAGTTTATGGATGTGGTAAGAGAGGACATGCAAGTGATGGGTGAAACAGAACAAGATGCAGAGAACAGAAAGATATGGAAGAAGATTATCCTCAGTGGCAACCCCTAACGGGAGAAGCCGAAAGAAGAAGATATAGAGAAGTATCCATGATTCTGGTATAAATCATTAAAACAATGATCAAATACTTGTTTTGTCACCACTGATTTAAGTTTTGCCTCTACTTATGTGTTTTTTCATTTCTGTAATGTGACCGAGTAACAAAATATCACTTCGGAGTGGCTGGAAAGTGTCTTAACTGACACACATTTCTCCTGATACAGTATTATATATTTAGTATAAGACCACAGAATCATTCATATTAACAAATAGTTTTATTATCATGTCAATATTCCACACTGCATAGAGATGAATAACCCATCTACAGTAAAATTAAATTAAGGCATACAAATCTTTTAATCAAGTCATAAACTTAACAATGAAAGAATTGCTGTCTGCAGGTACAAAAACCCCAGGAGGGAAAGAAAAAAAAATGAAATCTGTTTACACAGAAAAAAATTTAAAAAACACAGAATCAAAACAACTTGTAGATGAAATGATGTTATCCTTAAACCAGCCATTAACCCTAACTCTATATGTTTTATTAGTTAAAAAGGGATATATTTTCACTGATTTAGCTGGGAGTAGAGCATCCTCACAGAATTTTATATAACTGCTTATCTGTCAGTATTAGCAGAACAATTTTAAACATGTCCAGCTAGTGCATTTAAAACAGTCACACATGTGACACAACAGTGAACACTGGTTGAAATTGGCCAAGAACAATTTGAGTATCTGTATCACCCTAGAGATACTATAAGCTGCTACACTCGCAACTGCCCTTTAGGTTAATATAGATGATCACAATGAAAATTTGTGGACACTAACATAGAAAGGAAAGTGGGTCACACCTGAACAGACTGAAATTCTGTATCCTTAATGTACACTCTTTCTCAATGCATCACCAGTTAAAACAATTTTTATTTTTGTAAAACCAGACACCCCTGCCAGTGACTTAACCGTGGTGGCAGAGTCTCAGTCCAACTGAAGACTTTCATTAAATCTGTTAAACTACATTAGAATCATTTTCAGTTATCAATTTTTCTGTAAATGCCATAACACATGCTTCACTCTAACTGGGCTGAAAGCCTACATGTTTGAAGTTTATTTTTATTCTTTATAGACTGAACATGTTCCCATTATGAAAGTCGGTAACAGAATTCTTGCCTCCAATTTTCTCTTGGATGCCTTTTCTTTGTCTCCTTACACTTTCTTTTTTTTTGGTAACACAACTGTTATCACAAGTCACTGAATTATAAATATTGGTCATATTCGCTGAGAAATTGAGTGGTGTATTCAGGTAGGTTCCACTGAGTAAGGTGCTCTCTGCTGTATGTAATCTAAGCAGGCTGATTAAGAGGAGTAGCATAAGGACCCCCAGGTCAGATGAAGATATATCCATGCAACAAAGATAGAAATAAAGTTTATGAATTTTTATACTTCTCTTTGACACCATTAGAATCAAAGATAATTCCAACAAATGATTAGGATAAGATAGACATGATTTATGAGAAAGCAAAGTTAACATGGCTTAACAAAACATGGATTGAGACAGTCCTGCTACCAGTCACTTCAGGAACAGTGCCTGGTCAATTTATTTGTAGGACCGTATATACAGTTGCAATTAAATATCTCTGTATGAAATGAAAGATGCCTATGATTTTTTTTTTATTATAATGGTCTTGACTTTATTGATTTTATTTTGGTATTTTTTAGCAAACAAGAAGCTGAAGATGTTGACAGCTTTCGTATTATGTGTCCTTGAATGCCTTATCATATTTGGGACAATCTTGTGGGTAGTAAAAGGTAACGTATATCACACTTTTATTTGTTATGTTTGGGTATTTTCTACTTACGATGCCATGCTTACTCCAATTTTAATTTTTTTTCAAAGATTTTCAGTGGAATTTCAAATATTATATAAGGGCTGTAACCTCTTTACTATGTTGGTCAGGAATGAGTTACTTAATTACAAAACCCAGAGAGCATCTTTGGCATCGATCCATCCTCTTCCATTTACCCAAGATCGTGTCACGGGGGCAGCAGCTTGAGCAGAGATGCCCAGACTTCCCTCTCTCCGGCAACTTCTTCAAGCTGTTCTGGGGGAATCTCAAGGCGTTACTAGGCCAGCCGGGAGACATAGTCCCTCCAGTGTGTCCTGGGTCTTCCCCGGGGCCTCCTCCTTGTTAGACGTGCCTGGAACACCTCACCAGGGAGGCGTCCAGGAGGCATCCTGATCAGATGCTCGAGCCACCTCATCTGAGTCCTCTCGATGTGGAGGAGCAGCGGCACTATTCTGAGCCCCTCCTGCATGACTGAGCTTCTCACCCTATCTTTAAGGGAAAGCCCAGACACCCTGTGGAGGAAACTCATTTCAGCTGCTTGTACTCGTTCTTTCGGTCACTACCCACAGCTCATGACCATAGGTGAGGGCAGGAATGTAGATCGACCGGTAAATTGAGAGATTTGCCTTACGGCTCAGCTTCTTTTTCACCACGACAGACCGATGCAGAGTCTGCATCACTGTGGACGCCACACCGATCCGCCTGTCGATCTCACACTCCATTCTTCCCTCACTCGTGTACAAGACCCTGAGATACTTGAACTCCTCCACTTGGGGCAGGATCTCATTCCCAATCCTGAGAGGGCATTCCACCCTTTTCCGGCCGAGGACCATGGTCACGGATTTGGAGGTGCTGTTTCCCATCCCAGCCGCTTCACACTCAGCTGTGAACCGATCCAGAGAGAGGTGAAGATCACAGCCTGATGAAGCAAACAGGACAACATCATCTGCAAAAAGCAGTGACCCAATCCTGAGTCCACCAAACCAGACCCCCTCAACGCCCTGGCTGCACCTAGAAATTCTGTCCATAAAAGTTATGAACTGAATAGGTGACAAAGGGCAGCCCTGGCGGAGTCCAACTCTCACTGGAAATGGGTTTGACTTACTGCCAGCAATGCGGACCAAGCTCTGACACCGGTTGTACAGGGACCGAACAGCCCTTATCAGGGTGTCCGGTACCCCATACTCTCGGAGTACCCCCCACAGGATTCCCTGAGGGACATGGTCGAACGCCTTTTCCAAGTCCACAAAACACATGTAGACTGGTTGGGCAAACTCCCATGCACCCACCAGGACCCTGCTAAGGGTGTAGAGCTGGTCCACTGTTCCGCGATCAGGATGAAAACCACACTGTTCCTTCTGAATCCAAGGTTTGACTATCTGAAGGACCCTCTTCTCCATGACCCCCATATAGACTTTTCTCATGAGGCTGAGGAGTGTGATCCCTCTGTAGTTGGAACAATTTATCATACAATTAATTAATGTGTTTTCAGCACAATGCTCAAATATGTATTTTACAAATGTTAAATGTCTGAGCCACTAAAAACTATGCAGAAAGTGTAAAATTGGGAAAATAGTCTATATAATGCACTAGTGAGACCACATCTGGAGTACTGCAATGCAATTCTGGTCACCACATTTCAAGGAATACATTCCAGGACTTTAAGACATGTCATATACTGACTTTAATACTCTGAGAATTAAACTTGCTTGGTCTCAAGCAGAGAAGATTGCGTAGGGACCTAATCCAAGTCTTTCAAATTCTCAATGCCATTGATAAAGAAGATTCTGCAGAATTCTTTCATCTTAAGGGTAAATCACATAGTCGAGGACAGCTGTGGAAATAAAGGGAAAGTGCATTAATGATTGAAGCCAAGAAGCACTTCTTTACACAAAGAATTGTAGCTATCTGGAACAAACTACTTAGACATGGAGTTGAACCAGATTCTTTGACACCTTTAAGGAGTATCTGGATGAGAGATTGGGACAGTTTAGGTATTGGCTAAACAAACAAGCTTGATGGACCGAGTGGTATCCACTGGTTTGTCATCAAGGCACAGCATTTCACAATGAAATGATTGCAGTCCAGGATGAATCTTTCCTCTAGCAGAATTCATAGTTATTGTATGCCAGCATAACAAGACAATACATAAGCAGTATGTCCAAATTATATTATGTGATATCATCTACTGTTAAATTTTGGTCCGTACTTGTAAAATTTAAATTTTTATACTGTATTGGATTTGTTCTTTTCTGTGTATTGTATTGTATTGACCCCCTTCTTTTTGACACCCACTGCACACCCAACCTACCTGGAAAGGGGTCTCTTTTTGAACTGCCTTTCCCAAGGTTTCTTCCATTTTTTCCCTACAAGGTTTTTTTTGGGAGGTTTTCCTTGTCTTCTTAGAGAGTCAAGGCTGGGGGACTGTCAAGAGGCAGGGCCTGTTAAAGCCCATTGCGGCACTTCTTGTGTGATTTTGGGCTATACAAAAATAAATTGTATTGTATTGTATAAGAATATAAAAAGTATCCACCTATGGGTCATAAGGGCTAGGTGGATTCAATTTGGATTTATTAGTAAAAATATGATCTCTTTAAACTATTATAATCCTTAAAAAGCACACAGACTTTTCTGAAGAATCTAAACAACTCCATACATGTTTGAAATTAATTATATTTAGCTCTTGGAACCGTTGGATCCCCGGTTCTAGAGGCTGATCCTCCAATTAGCTATGATCTACCCAATCTCACTGAGACTGCACAGGTGGTAAACCAGCTGAATGTAGGGAAGGCTGCAGGGATTTGTGGTATCTGGGATGAACTTCTACAGGCTGGTGGTGTGGCTGTCGTCCTGGTATTGCAAGCAATCTTTACTTCTATTTGGGAGATGGGTGTCATCCCGTCCAACTGGAAAACAGGACTTTTTGTCCATATCTGGAAAGAGAAGGGTTATCTCCTGGATTGTGGCAACTATAAGGGGATAACACTGCTCTCTGTGCCTGGTAAAGTCCTTGCTAGGGTTATCCACAATAGGATCCATGATCACTTGCTAACCTTCCAGCAACCACAGCAGTCTGATTTTACGCCTAATATATCTACCTTCAATCGCATCCTGGCACTGATGGTTCTCATTGAGGGCAAATGTGAATATTAGGAGAGTTTATTTGCAGCCTTTTGTCATTTTTCATAAAGTGTACAACTCAATTGATCAACTGATGGGACATCCTGAGACTGTGGGGTCCCCCGAAGTTGCTGGATACCATGGCCGCCCTTTACACTGGTACTGTGAGTGCTGTGCAGAGTGGAGGCAGAACTTCTGCTTTTTTCCCCAATTGTTTCTGCGGTTCATTAGGGGTATGTTCTTGCTCCTACTCTCTTAAATGCTTCCATGGACTGGGTGTTGGTGAAGAAAGATTAACTGATCTTGACTTTGCTGACAATGCTGTGATCTTTGTAGAGTCAATGGTTGCTTTGATCGGGGCTCTCTAAAGACTGAGTGAGGAGTCTGAGTGGCTGGGTTTGCATGTTTCCTAGATAAAAAAACAAGATCCAGACATTTAATGGCCTCTTAGGCACATCCATCAGCAGTGTCTGTCTGTGGAGGTAATGTCGACCTCGTTGAGAGTTTTATTTACCTCGGCAGTGACATTCATGCCTCTGGTGACTCTTCCTATGAAGTCAATAGACGGATTGAGAGAGCATGGGGGTTCATGAGGTCATTGCAAAGGAGTATGTGGCGCTCCCTTAATCTTTGCAAGAGGACAAAGTTCTGACTCTTTAAAGATCTAGTGCTTACTGTTTTGGTATACAGTTGCAAGACATGGGTACTATCGAGTGACCTGAGACGAAGTCTGAACTCCTTCGGTACAGTGTCTCTTTGGAAAATCCTTGGGTACTGCAGGTTGTACTTTGTGTCTAATTAGCGGTTGCCCATGGAGTCCCAAATGAGACACATTACCTGCATTATAAGGGAGCATCAGTTAAGGCACTATGGCCATGTGGCACATTTCTCCGAGGGTGATCTGTCCCGTAAGATCCTTATTGCTGAGGACCCAAGCAGCTGGACCAGGCCAAAGGGATGTCCATGTAACACCTGGCTGCAGTACACAGACGGTTATTTTCGGAGGGTGGGACTGGACTGCGTGTCTGCCTGGGGGGATGCCAACCGGGATGCCGAGGTATTTCATAATGTGGTGGGTGTGGCAACACTCTGTACCGGTGCATGTTCCCCAGTCTGACGTGATCTGCATTATACATGGTAAACACATCCACTGCATCACCGGAGTACGTTTCAATGGTTTCACTAATGTGAACATTACACATAATCAACATGTGTTTAGGCCCCTGAACACTTTCCTATTATGGCCCATTCTGCTACATTTCTGTCATTTTTTTGTTTAAGTAACAACATTATGTTGCAATGTGTTCACCTCCACATCTGGACATCTGTAACATGTTTTAAGATAGTCCCTATTCCACGATGACTGCTTTGAGACCATCTTGTATGAAGACTGATTTGCACAATTTACTGAAGCCCTCTAATTTGCTTTTAACCGTCCTTGCAAGTCCTGCACTTCTTTCATGGCAGTTTCCATTGCTTGTGCCACTTTCTGGGCTTTCTCAAAAGTTAATTCAGGCTCTTCTAACAAGCAACACTGGATGCATTTGTCTTCTATGTCAACAACCACCCAGTCCTGTAACCTTTCTTTTAGCTTATCTCCATAATTGCAATGATGTACACGTTTGCAAAAACCTGCCATGCACTCTATTACACTTTCAGTTGCCTTCTTATTTCTAGAATTGAATTTAAACCATTGTTGAATGTCACTGGGCTTCAGGTTAAAATGATTTTTAGCCCTACTAATTCCTCATAGGGTTTAGTGTCCGGGTTTTCAGGGCTTAGCAAACTACTCATTATACTGTATATTTCAGCTCACTGAGCTTAGTAGAATTGCTGCATCTATTATTTCATTTGCTTCAACAAATTGAAACAGTTCTTAATAATATTTCTCCCAAGTCTGAAAGTGACTATCCAAAGGACTTATAAATCCTACCATTGAAGTTATGATGTTGGAAACCTCCTTTATCTTTTTTATCAAAATTATTTTCCTCTAAGTCTGATTTCCTCCTCGTCAATGTAATATCTTCCAGAATTACAAATGATAAATGGACACCTGGGGCCTTCCAGCAAAGCGACTTTATTTTTTTAAACATGCTTTACTCAAAAAACAAACCAACTTCTCAGAAAGTGCCCTCTCCACGCCCTAAAAACCAATAAATAAAAACTCCTTAAATAATAAAGAGCGCAAACAGAAAATGATCTGCTGTTACACCCACACTTGATTTCCCCTTTTGATAACCCTCTACAGTGCTCCATAATAATACTACACTGGGTCTGAAAGATCAGGAGTTTAAGCTCCTGACGCACCCCATCTCTTGACAACAGTGTCCCATTTCTGAACCCATTTGGTACTTATATTACATTCCCATGTAATTACTTAGTTCACCATTGTTTTCACCATTAAGATAAAAAGTTGATAATGTTGATTCTTAACAAAAATAATCTGCAGATTGTTACTTGTTAATTTATTCAATGTATTTATGGTTCTTTGTGTGCAGAAATGTTTCCAATTATTTGTGTGAACCTTTCCCTTCATACGTTTCTGTTGTAAAATAAAAGAAAAGATTCACAAAACTAATTCCTTTCATAACTTTAAAAACTTTAGTCATATTACCTATTACACTTCATTTGTTTAGAATGAAAAGGTTTAACTCCTTCGATATTTCCTCATAGCTCAAGCTTTTCAGTCTCTGAATCACTCTATTCGCTGTCCTCTGAAGTTTCTCTAGCAGTACTATGTTGTACACAATACTTCAGATTAGTATTGTAGTGACCCTTGAAGGAACCACTCAGAACACCAGGCAAGCTTCCTGTGCCTGCCGTAGCACCTTAGTTTATTAATGCAGTGCAGTCCCTACCATGGTTTTCCTCTTGTCGGCCCAATGTTAAGGTTCTGGGCACACCATCAAAGCAAGAAAATCGCAAGCACTGCTCCAGCTTTCGCTGTTTTTCACCTATCTCTTGCTATTCTATTTCCATAATCCTCCTGAATCTTCCGCACTCCTCAGCTACTACTTTTTTTTTTGTTCCACCAGGCTCCTCTCCATCTGCTTTGGTGCTTATTTTGTCCTGTTTCTGACAGGCTGAAGCTCAAATGCTTAATTTCTGCTCCTGCCTTGACCACGCAGGTTATGGTAGCCCGGTTAGCATTACAGTATATAACATAAAATCCAATCAGCCTTCTTAATTGCATCTGTATACTGTTTGGTTGTGAATAATGATGAATCACTTTGACTCCTATGTCCTTCTCATAAAGTATTCTTTCAAGTTTCAAACCTTCCATTGTGTATTCAAATCAAACATGTTTACTTTCCATGTGTAATATCTTACATTTACTTACATTATATTTCATTGACCACACATCTATATCTGTTTAGATCCCTCTGTAAGAGTTCAGCTGATTGTAAATTATCGACCTTCCGCCTAGTTTAGTATTATGCAGATTTGACAAAGTTACTTTTGTATTACTATACTGTATATTTCAAAGACCCAACACTGATTACTGAGAGACACCACTTCTAACATTAATTAATTCTGTAAAGGTTCACCTCAACATAACCCTCTGTCTAGGACAGTTTTGCACCACCTATACAGTGTCCTGAATACCAACATCTTTAAGTTTTATTACTATCCTCTCATGTGATGTTTTATCAAAAGACTTACGAAAAATCAAGATTAATAATATCACATGCACCACCTTGATCACATGTTTTTGTTACTTCTGCATAAATTCCAGCATATTAGTGAAACACAACCTCCCTTGTGTGAAACTATGCTGACAAGTTGCTAATACACTTATTCTTGAAAATAGTGTGCTTAATCTTTTCCCTTTTTATTGCTTTGGTTAATATTACCCATTTACCCACTTAACCTGTGTGTTAAGTTTACCGGCCTATAAACACTTGAGTCTGCCTGAGCACCAGTTTTATACAATGCAGGAATGTTTACTAGCTACCAGTCCCTATCAGTTTCCCCAGTGTTCAGAAATTTTCAAAAATATGTGTCAAGGGTTTATATATGCATTCACTACCCTCCATAACTACTGTAGGATAAAGGTTATCTGGTCCTGGTGATTTGTTAGATTTCAGCCTATAACTTTCTAAGCGGCTCTTCTCCCGCTATAATTTTCAAATCGCTCTGTAGATCATTAGTAGTAACTGATATTTCTTGGAGGATATCCCATTCTTCACACATACAGTATAATCCTCAGAATATGTAAATTCACAGTACTCCCTATCCATATGTCACTGTCTGCATATTTTGTATCACTCTTGCCATTACCAATACTTGCCACATCATCCTTAACTGTCCTTTAAAGCTAAAATCTTGAAAGAAATCTCTTTGCGGTCATATTTTCCCTTTTCTACACTAAATATTAGTTGAATTATGTGTTAAACAGGCTTCTTCATAGGCACAGCATTTGCTAATTTTTATTTCAGCTAAAGGCAGTATTTTTTCCATTTAATGAGGCCTGTTATATAATGAGATGTTTACAATGCAGATTCACAGCAAAATGATCTCTGATGCTTCTGTAACAAAGATGCAACACTGTGTATCCTCTTTAATTGGTTAATACGGCAGAAGGATTTGATTTCCCCCTGGGATTAATAAAGTATCTATCTATCTATCTATCTATCTATCTATCTATCTATCTATCTATCTATCTATCTATCTATCTATCTATCTATCAGTTTTTGGTAGTGGCAATGTTGCTTCCTTGATTTGATTAAATACATTGATCAATAATTATTATTAGTTAATGTATTTGTTTGTTTATTGAATACAGACAATAATGAGAGAATAACAAAATATTGACCAAATTTGGATTTTCTGGGTCATGAAATCTTACTGTAAAATCACCATTTGTATTTTTAGTTGAATTATTGTATATTTTTTCTGCTTTTGAATGTGCTTTTGTGGCATCAGCACTAACTAAATACTTTATATCTCCTTATAACAGGTGACTGCACATGTCTGGTGGCTGTTGGTTTGACCCAATTAGTTTTGTTTTTTATACTAGCAAAACACACATCCCAAGGTAGGGCAAGAACTGTGAAAGTTTAAATATGGATCAAATAAAAATGAAGCTTGGTGATCAATCAAACATGTTCAAATTGTTCATTTTCAGTGTTCTAAGGTGTTGTTTCAAATAATGTGAAAACTTGTATTTAGCTATTCTGGACAGTAAGCGTCCTTGTGGAAACTGCTCACTAATATTTTTATAAGGTTATTTGTAAACACTTCCATTTGTTACGTATGTTCACTATAAAGATAAGTCATAATGTTTCCTAATAAATAAAATATATACTCGTTTAATTTCACAGTAACCTCTGTGAATATAATATATAAGGTGTTGTTTTCTCACTGTATTTTCTTTTGTTTCCTAGGTTTCTATAAAATGTGTGGTGTCACATTTGCAGCAATGCTGTTGCTAATATTTGCATTTTGCTATTTAGAAAACTTAGAAAAAGGTAATTCTTAGCAGTAAATCAGCATGCAGAATATGTTGATGTTCAAGGGACCTGCATGCTAATTGAATTATATTTTATGCAGATTTGCTCTTAAACTGGATGTGATGATAAAATTACTATACATTCTTATTGTGGGCGGCCTTGCAGTTAGGAGACCTGGGTTCACTTCCCAGGTCCTCCCTGCATGGAGTTTGCATGTTCTCCCTGTGTCTGCGTGGGTTTCCTCCCACAGTCCAAAGACATGCAGGTTAGGTTCATTGGCAATCCTAAATTGTCCCTCGTGTGTGTGTGTGTGTGTGTGTGTGTGTGTGTGTGTGTCCTGCGGTGGGCTGGCACCCTGCCCGGGATTTGTTCCTGCCTTGCGCACTGTACTGGCTGGGATTGGCTTCAGCAGACCCCTGTGACTCTGTATTTTGATATAGCGGGTTGGATGATGACTGACTAACTGACATTCTTATTATCTCTTATTTTTTTAAACAGATGTCATTGATAACATGATGACTGATTATCAGAACCTTGCCAATGCCTTTGTGAGTTATGACTATCAGTACCTGTGGAAGGAAGGTACACTCTTTAATTCTGGAAATATTTTTGATTACATTAGTATCTATACGACAATGTTCTGTATAATTAAGTGCAGTTTTTTTGAAAATGCAATACTAAATGAGATCATTTGCACTCTTTCAGAGTAATCACAGAGTCTATTTTGGTAAAGAAATTTTAAAGTTAAAATCATGTTATCATAACCACTTGACTTAACTATGTGTAATACAGTTTCAACATGAAGTTTCAATATGAAGCACAAAAAAACAGTTTTGGCTAAAGGATCAGCACTTCTGAGCTGAAAACACAACAGTATACTAAAATACTTTACAGCGGGGAAAATAAGTATTGAACGCATCAACGTTTTTCTCATTAAATATATTTCTAACGGAGCTATTGGGTTTAGGTTTAGGTTTAGGTTAAGGTTTATTTGTCATATATAGGTTAACACAGGGTCAACATACAATGAAATGTGTATGACGAGAAAAACAAGGCACTCAACCTAGATCCAATAAAGCTAAAAAAAATAATTAAAAAAAAAAAATTACAAGTTAAAAATAGACAAGCCATATAAAATAAAATGTGAACGTTTTAAAAGAAGTTATAGAGCATGAAATTTACACCAGATGTCGGTAACAATGCAAATAATTCACACATACAAAGAAATAATAATAATAAGTTGTGCATAATAAAGTGGAATGACACTGGGAATAAGTATTGAACACATTTAATAAAATTTATTTAATACTTAGTAGAAAAGCCTTTGTTGGTAATGACAGTTTCAAGATGCCTTCTGTATGGAGAAATTAGTTGCATGCATTGCTAAGGTGTTATTTTGACCCATTCTTTCACACAAACTCTCTTCAAATCTTGAAGGTTCCGGGTGCCTCTTCTATGAACTTTGATCTTCAGTTCTTTCCATAGATTTGCAATTGGGTTCAAGTCGGGTGATTGACTGGGCCATTCTAGCAGCTTTATTTACTTTCTCTGAAACCAATTGAGAGTTTCCTTGGCTGTGTGTTTGGGGTCATTGTCTTGCTGAAATGTGCTGCCTTATTTCATCTTCAGCATCCTGAAAGATGGCAGCAGATTGTTATCAAGAATGTCCAGGTACATTTCTCCTTTCATCCTTCCTTCAATTATATGAAGTCTGCCATTACCATATGCTGAAAAACAGCCCCACACCATGATGTTCCCACCTCCAAACTTCACTGTTGGTATGGTGTTTTTGGGGTGATATGCACTGACATTTCTCCTCCAAACATGGTGTGTGCAATGACATTCAAAGAGTTCAATTCTGGTCTCATCTGACCAGACTATATTCTCCCAGTATTTCATTGGCTTGTCCAAATGTTGTGCAGCAAACTTTAAAGAGCTCTTCGACATGCTTTTTCTTTAGCAGTGGAATCTTGCGCGGTGAGTGTGCATAGAGGCCATGGCGGTTGAGTGCATTACTTATTGTTTTCTTTGAAACAACTGTACCTGCTAATTCCAGGTCTTTCTGAAGCTCTCTGCGAGTGGTCCTTGGCTCTTGGACAACTGTTCTGATTATTCTTTTGACTTCTCTGTCAGAACTCCTTCGAGCAGCACCTGGTTGTGGCAGGTTTATGGTGAAATAATGTTCTTTCCACTTCCGGATTATGGCCCTAAAGGTGCTCATTGGAACATTCAGAAGTTTAGAAATATGTCTGTATCCAATGTCATCAGTATGTTTGCAACAATAAGGTTGCGAAGGTCTTGAGAGAGCTCTTTGCTATTACCCATCATGAGTTGCTTCTTGTGTGACACCTTGGTAATGAGAAACCTTTTTATAGACCATCAGTTAGGACTCAACCAGCTGATATTAAATTGCACTGATAGAGGGGTGGGATTGCTTTCTGAGTACTGACAGATTTTAGCTGCTTTTTTGGCTTTCCATGCCTTTTTGCACCTCCTTTACTTCATGTGTTTAATTCTTTTTCTCTGTGTCATTCCACTTTATTACACATAACTTAATTTATGGACTTTTTATTTCTTTGTATGTGTGGGTTACTTGGGTTGTTACCGACATCTGGTGTAAATTTCATGTCAATAGCCCCATTAGAAATATATTTACTGAGAAAAACGTTGATGTGTTCAATACTCATTTTCCCCTCTGTAAAGTATTTTAACATACTGTTGTGTTTTCAGCTCAGAAGTGCTGCTCCTTTAGCCAAAACTGTTATTATTATTACTGTTATATTAGAACAGCTTTGATGAGAATAGCCTGTCAGCCCAACAAAGCCTGACAATCCTACGTATCTAATTTCGCTTAATTAATATCAATTTATGTTTGAAAAGTCCCTCAAGTACTGCTCTCAACCATTCTACCTAGTAATTTATTCCTTGTGTCTACTGTTTCCTTGTGTTAGGAAAATGTATTTGTGAAATTCATCCTTAAAACATTTACATCTCAGTCCCTATGTTTTTGTTGAAAAAATTATTTTAAAATATTAGATCCAGTGTACTGTTTCCCTTGAAAATTTTAAAAACTTCGATCACGTGAATTTCCCATTGGGATTAATAAAGTATCTATCTATCTATCTATCTATCTATCTATCTATCTATCTATCTATCTATCTATCTATCTATCTATCTATCTATCTATCTATCTATCTATCTATCTATCTATCTATCTATCTATCTATCTATCTATCTATCTATCTATCTATCTATCTATCTATCTATCTATCTATCTATCTATCTATCTATCTATCTATCTATCTATCTATCTATCTATCTATCTATCTATCTATCTATCTATCTATCTATCTATCTATCTATCTATCTATCTATTCTATCTATCTATCTATCTATCTATCTATCTATCTATCTATCTATCTATCTATCTATCTATCTATCTATCTATCTATCTATCTATCTATCTATCTATCTATCTATCTATCTATCTATCTATCTATCTATCTATCTATCTATCTATCTATCTATCTATCTATCTATCTATCTATCTATCTATCTATCTATCTATCTATCTATCTATCTATCTATCTATCTATCTATCTATCTATCTATCTATCTATCTATCTATCTATCTATCTATCTATCTCTCTCACCTCTTAGCCACCATATCCTCACAGGTGGCGCAGTGGTAGTGCTGCTGCTTTGCAGTAAGGAGACTGTGGAAGATTGTGGGTTCGCTTCCCGGTTCCTCCCTGTGTGGATAGCGCTTTGAGTACTGAGAAAAGCGCTATATAAATGTAATGAATTATTATTATTTGCTTATGCTGAAAATATTCAATTCCTTCAAACTATAATTGTCATTTTCCTGATTGTAGATTATCTGCCCCATTCCACCTAGTTTAATATGTAAAATGCAATGCATTTTCTTATTCATACACCACTTTCAACATTACCAAATTATGAAATTTTTTTTCTGACCATACTGCTTTGCTCTCAGGATTTCATATTTTTACCCGTTCACCTTTACTTCACAGTTCTTTTAGCTTAATCATTAACTTTCTCATGAGAGGCCTTATTAAAAGCTTTCTAAAAATAAAGATAGTACTAGGGTGTTGTACTGTGTTAGCCATTATGAATGTAGAGAAAAGCCAAGCAAAATGACATTTTATTGGCTAACTAAAAAGATTACAATATGCAAGCTTTCAAGGCAACTCAGGCCCCTTCTTCAGGCAAGATGTAATGTAAAGATGTAAAAATAAAGATAAATAGTATATTTATAACATGAAAAAGTAAAACCAAGAATTGTCCCCTAATTTTTCTTTAGCAGCCAGTATGTTTTCATTTGTAGATAAATAAGTAATATGTAAATAATATAAAAAAATATAAAAAATCAAAATTTCAGGTGACTGATTTCTATAGTGCTTAAGCATCTTTACCTAATCTAACTGCTGTGCAACTCATCTGTCTCACACTCTCTTCTTCATAAGATACTTAAATACTTAAAGATAAGTAAATGTGATTCACTATACAGTTAAAATTAACGTGGTAAACACAGCAGAGTAATTGAAAATGATTTCAGTACAAAGTACAGATTTTGCTTTGAGATTTACTATTCATTATTAAAAATAAAATGTAAAAGAACCAATGCACATTTTACATCATTTTGTGATTGTTTATTGAACATTTACAAGAACATAACAAATTGACAATGAAAGAATCAATGCAAAATTGATATATCAATATCTCACTCCCCATTGTGAATTGCGTATAGGTCATAAATTGACTTAGAAAAAAATGGAAACACTAGCCTTACCCACAACAGTTCATCTGGGAAACATATACTCTTGAATGTTTTTTGAATTGTTGTATATGATAAAATAGTTTTATGTTATAATAGTTGTTTTTCTTTTAAACAGGACAAATTGAGCCTCTGCTGTTAACAGATATTATCCTGCAGATATTTAATATATTTTTGGCTTTCTTCTTGCTAGAAAAACCAAAAGGTAAATTTTTAATTTCTTCTTATAATTGTCCTGCATAGATAGCTAGAGCTTTTATAATAAAATCAATAAGAATGTCTTTAAGTAGTAAGTAGGTACTGCTCTTTGCATAGCAAACTTTTGTTCTGTTATTTTCATCTTTTATTTATTTATTTTTTGCATTTACTTGATACAGGTCTTTACAAAGTAGAATAGTATATATTGAAATAGACATGGATTTTTCCTCACAAAAATATACACAAATCTATTTCAGGATAAGTTTCTTTGGCGTAATTTCTTGTAATGAGATTTAAAAATTGTATGAAATCTGTTTGTTTGATCTTTATTTTTTAACTTAATTATTGGAATCAGTACCAAGTTATTGCCAACTTTCTGGTGTATTGAACACTAGCAATCTAATTATGCTTACTTGTTTAGTATATGAACCTTATAATAAACTATTCGTTTTGTATCTTTTCAGTAAGAAGGAAGCTGACGGTATCTACAATTTCCTTAATATGTGTTCATGAGTTTTTCATTATAATTGGGATTGTCTTGTGGAATAAGAAAGGTAATATAAAATGTATTCCCTAGTACCACTGGTAAATGCAAATTTTTCCAACATGTACAGTATAAGCACTATTTCAAAGTAAATAAACTTTTAAGAAACAGCTAAACTTTTAACTGATAAAGAAGATATGCATTATATAACAATCTACTGTTGTAGCTAGCCTTGCTCCAGCAGATCATTTAACAAGGCTAAGCCCACCTAATATCATACCCGTGCTGTTGGGTATATTATTACTTGTTGGATTTCTGGGACTACGCGCCTCCTAGTATTTCAGGTCCCACTCTTAGCATTTTGGTCTAGAGCCAAGGCTGTGTGTAGGCTGTTGGAAATCCTACTTTTCTGATTTTCCAGGGATTTGAATAGAACCAAGTATTGTGGTCAAGAAAAACATTGACATGTTTGTTTTGAACTTTATTGTAAGATCAGTTAACCTATTTTAGTCAAGACTTCCTTTTTAAATAATGTAAATGAACTGTTTTATCCTTTAATCCCTCTTTTTTACTCTTTTCACCATTTCATGTTCACAGACAACTAAACCCTATGAAAGCTCAGCTCAGACCTTTGCTTATGTTGAACCCTGACTCACTGCAGTGTAAAATTAAACACTCCCATCACAATATCTTTAGATTCTGAAAATAAATAATTTTCCTATAGGAAATCCACCAACATAGCAATAATATTCAAAGTAGCCTGTGACCAGCCAAGGGGCCATGCAGTTCTACATGCTCTATTACTTATGCTGCTTAATTTTTATACATTAAATGGTAAAACATTTAAGAAGACTGTTAAGTGAAGATGTTATTTAAATTAAAATAAAGTTTTTTCTTACATGTACATTTTTCTCTGTGCATTTCTCTGTTTATTCATCTCTCATTAATAATTGTAGATGTTTGCAAATGCTGAGAAATCACATAATAAATAAAAGTGCAAAAAATGTTTTAAAGAATTTATTGAAGTAGGTTGATATACTAATATTATTGCTTATAGCACTTTAGAAAGTGTTATAGCTATTGGTTATAGATGGTTTATTAAGCACCAGGTTTGAAGTGTTTCCATCACATCTTGTACCATATACCCATAGTAGTATATCTAGAAACAGAGATTTCTTGCAAGACATCTGCCAAGTAAAACTATGTAAATCTTAACCGAGCTTTGAATGAAGTAATTATACCTAGTTGTGACTAATGTTTATTTTTTCAAAAAATGACACTTCTATCCTTTTGTTCACTATATCATCTTTGTCACAGAAGATGCTTTCATTAGTCAAAAGAAAGCGATTTGCACACTCATACATTCAGAGTTAAAATTAATGTGAGCAAGTGTCATCTGAGTGTCTAAAACTTCAATTAATTTAAAACACAAATTTTACTAAGAACTGTGGGAACACATTCACTGAAGTTTATTGTCTACAGTCTGAAAAAACACCAAATACAGTCAGCTTTCCATATCCATAGATAATTGCTTCCAGTCCCCCCGCAGATAACAAAATCCATGGATGCTTAAGTCCCTTAAATAAATGCACACTGGTCTATTTATAGTTTATATACAGTATGTGGCAATACATGGTAGCAGAATCCCACCGTTTTCCTCCTGAAGTTTTTTCTTTACCTTTACATCGATCTTGCAGATATTTCCATTTCTGCCTGCACAAACTTTCATCTTTGCCCAGGGTCTGGGCAATTTAATGCCAGGAATTTGTGGATATTTGGCTATTGCTGTGTATGTTTAATATTGGATTCTATAGGTATAAGTAGCAACAAAATACACAACTGTTCCTGTTAAATGGCACATGTTTTCTTGTCTAGCACATGCACAGTTAACGTTCACAGGGCTGCGTGGTTACAAAATTCTGGAGGCATAGTTGCCAATGTAAGGGTACGCACAACAAGACTGAAGAGTATGCCACGCTCCCCCTAGCAGACCCTTATGGCAATGCAGACAAGTCATGTTGGCCTTTGAGCTTGAACTGATATTGAAATCCCTGCACTTTGTACACACTGCCTGTTGCTCTTCAGATAGGCCCTTCCACAACTGGTTGTGCCCTCTTGCAGAGCACCAAGAAAATGATCATACTTGACTATAGAGGAATTAAAAACAATAACACAATAACAGCGTTTGTGTTGGTGAAACAGAGGAAGAATCATTACTGAGCCTCGAGAGTGCGGGCAAAGGGCTAGCACAGGGGTGGACAAAATCGTTCCTGTGGGGCTGCAGTGGCTGCAAGTTTTTGTTCTATCCCAATTGCTTAATAAGAAGCACTTATTGCTCAAGTAACACTTCTGCTTCATTTTATTTGTCTCACTCGTTAAGATTTTGAATCCTTATTGCTTATTTTAGTGTTTAATAGCTGAATTCTTGGTTTTTATTTGCTTCTTATGAGCAATAAAATACAAACAACAAAAGAAATCTTCTCCACTTAGCTTGTATCTTAACTACAGGGTCACGGGGGTCTGCTAGAGCCAATCCCAGCCAACACAGGGCACAAGGCAGGAAACATACCCCGGGCAGGATGCCAGCCCACCGCAGGGCACACACATACACACAAACACCCACACACCAAGCACACACAGAGTATGTCTACACATCACTTCATTCACTTGGATTCAGCATAGTGCTTGGTGTGCAGCAAGTTCAAGGTTTGCTTTTTGGAAGTTTTTTTTTCTCTCTAATATTTTCAATCTGCGGTTGGTTGAATCCATGGATGCGGAATCTGCTGATACAGTGGGATGACTGTAAGCCCAATGTGTAAAGCAGTGGATTGATTCTGTTTTCTGGCGTTCACCTATAAAGAAGTTTGTTACACTTTGCTAAACATTAAATTATACTCCTTTTACTCTTTAACTTTGAAGTCTGTTTTCTGAAATAAAAAAAAATTTAAAAAATGAGAAGAGCATTTTCTGTATATTAAAAAGTCAATACCATGGATGAAGAAAATGTGAGCATACTGTACAGGAAAAGTGTGAGGAAACAAGCTCATCAATCCTTTGTGACTTCTGCCAGCTCACTGAGAGCAACAAGGCTTTTAATTTATGATTGTTCAGTTCCATCTAGATAAAAAATGTTTTTTTAATCCAGTATGTTTATCTTGATTAATCAAAGAAGACACAGAACATTACCTATGAACGACAGGAGGCATAAAAAAGTTTCAAACAGTACACATTGAATGAAATCAGTTGCCTTCAAATTTTCCAATATAGTGGGATAATGTTGAAATGTTACTATTTGGGACATTTTTTTGGTTAGAATTTTTTTCCTGGTTCATACCATTTGCATTACGATGAATAAATTACAAGTCAGTCCAATGTTTAGTGCATTTAATCTCAGAACAGATGCACCATGCCCCCCACCAATTTCCAGATAGCAAAAAGAGAAGCAGGAGTCGAAGTGAAGTTGTGACATGCTAGCAGAACAATATGGGATAACAGAATAGATTGTTCAGTAATCAGTGAAACCACAAATATTTCTATTAGGGAATTAAAAATTATAGTGAGTCCAAAGCTATCTGAAATGTAAGCAATTTTATTTCAAGTATACAGATTATAAAGTAGGGCATTCTTGGAACATATATCCCAAAGAGACATATTCCTGATTATAACCTTTCAAGATAACAATGTACAATGTGTTTTTTTAAATTGTATTTAACTACTGTATGTTTGGCACAAATTGGTAAGAAAATTAATTGTTTATTAAATGAAACTGTAACGTGTAAACAGTATTTAATGTTTCCATTTGTGAAAATTTAGTGATAATCTTCACAAGCTGAAAATGTTTTTATTTTTTATTTTATATAGGTGACAGTTCACTGATCCTGATTGCTGTTTTGATTCAAGCAACTGCATTTATTCTTGTGCTAGTGCAAGCAGTGTTACAAGGTATGGTAATATATGAGATGTTATTTATGGTAAAATAATTGTAATTCTTATGTTAGTAGTTTGTTAGATGTAGTGCTTGTACTTTGTGTTAAACAGGAAGGGTAGACTGGTTATGTAAGAGATATAGGTATCACTTTAGATTAGGTGTCCCAAATACTCTGTACTTACCATGTAATTACCTATATAATTACAGAGTAACTAGGTGTCATTACCTTGTACTTACTGTGCAATACAGTGTAATGATATCATTAAGTACTCAATTGTAATTGTTATGCCGCAGTTTTTGTAAGTGTGTATGTATATAAATTGTGGAATAACAATTACAATTGAGTACTTAATTGTAGTCTTACACGGTATTATACAGTAAGTACAAGGCAATAACACCTAGTTACTCTATAATTATATAGGCAATTACATGGTGAGTACAGTGTATTTGGGACGCCTAATTTAAAGTGATACTGAGATATATTAAGAGCTCTCTATCAGAAAATGTATTTCTCTTAACCTTTTCTAGGTATTTGGAAATTGCTCACTAACAATTACTCTTTAGCAACACTACTACTTACTAATACTTTGAAACTGTAAAGTTTTTGTTATGTTTTGAAGGACAGATCACTAATATTCTATCAGATACATTTTTTGTGGAATTCTGCTATTTTAAAAGAAGTCCAGCTTCTTTGCTTGTCTCCCACTGCAGCCTCTGGGACATGGTTTCATGTAGCTCATTTTCTGAATGCTGAAGGTGCTGTTGTTTTTTTGAGTGTGATAATGATGTACTTATCCTCAGGATTTTTACAAATAAAGATACATTTAGCATCATCTGTGATCTGCATTGTTGTAATCTGAGTTTTGGAATTTGTGGATTTATGGAATGTGTATACACCCCTCTATATATATTGTATCTTTATGACAGTGACATCATTTTGGCAGTGTCTTGTTCCCCTAAGAAAAACAAGTAACATCTGTTTTTTACTAGTTAATTAAGGCAGCAGCCATGGTGTTAAATACATCAATGTCCATTGCTTGCCCTGTGAGCAGTAAGGACTTTATCCATCTATTAGATTCATTTAAAAAACAAAACTAACATCTGTTGTAGCTTTAGGGAGAAACACGTCTAGGGAAAGGACTTTTTCTTGGCTCTCTTCTCACCTCTCTTAAGTTAGAGGAACCTAAAAGACACTTACTTCCAAGAAGACTTTAGCAATGGGACTATTACATATTTCATTCATTATATGTTTAGTACATGTTTCTGGATACTTCACTTGGCAAATCAAACCAAATCAAGTTTTATTTGTCACATGCAGTAATACACACAGTATAGTATTTAGTGAAATGCTTAGATATTTTGTGAAATGCTTGTGCTTTCCTGTCTCTCAGTATAAGAGTCCTGCCTGCCTTTTTGAACTTTGTTTGTTGTTTGGCCCATTTGGTTCAATATTAACATTTTGCCACTTCCTTGACCATAACATATATCAGCAAGTTATTGTGATTAACTTAAAGAGTCAATGGACACTGTAAATGCTTCAGTTTTTTTCACTTTATTTTCACATTCCAGGCAGTTCATGCCACGTTAATGGAAAGACATCTCTGTGGTTTTATACTGTTTTATTTTCCTAGTTACAGTACGTTAAAACCCCACCCACAGCACTTATTGTGAATGGACAAATAAATACAAATGTATCTTTATGGGATGTTGCATTTTTAGGGTTCTGGGTGTGAACCTAAGGGTCCTGTGTCGACTGATCCACTTGATGGTCAAGTATCCACAAGTCAAAATGACAATTTTCTCCATTCTGATTGAAACGATTCAGTATCTGTGTGGCGAAATGCCAGAAGTGTCCACTTAGTGCATAGTTAATAGTATGATCAACTCTCTGTTAAGGAGCCAGGTCACCCATGGACCTGTGAGGGTCTTAATCCGTCCTTGTTCTGGTGGCTGTTATAAAGTGTAGGAATAAACATAATCATAACCTTGCATTTTAGATTTATACAATATACAAAGTTGAAAGCACCAGACAAAAAAGAAACTTGTATTTCTACAGCACTTGTTTATCAAACTGTATTGTAAACAGATTCATTCCACAAGATTAGAATAGCCTGTCCTTTACGGCTACTCCCTGTGCACTTAGATATTGACACACAGAACTTGCCAGAATTTTGATGAGGAACTTGTAATGTATCTGTCCAAACAAAGGAGCTCAGACAGATTTCCACTGCTGTTTAAAAATGTGTGAAAAGAAAAAAATAAAAATTACACAGCAATTTATTCATAATTATTTAAACCCCTGTATGTCCTATCCTTAAACCGTAACTTAAAGACAAGTCTACAAATGTGATTTTACCATCTGCTAGCTTTAAATATATTACCTTCTGCTATGTGTATGGAGATAGGAGCCACCATAGCCCTATTAAATTTTATTTAAATGCAGTTTACACAGCGGGTAGCTGCATGCATCACATATCTGTCACAGAATATCATTTTGAAATCATTTCTGTACTAACAAATATGAAGAAATACTCAACAATCTTATTTTCACAATTATTTTCAAATACTGTATACTGTACAATGCATTCAAATTTGATTCAGAGTTGTTTGCAGTTTCCAAATACATTTTGATAGATGCCCAATCTAAACTAGTAAGTCACTACTAAAATAACAAGAATGTATATTTCTCTCTATATATATTTCATTTAAACATAGATAGATAGATAGATAGATAGATAGATAGATAGATAGATAGATAGATAGATAGATAGATAGATAGATAGATAGATAGATAGATAGATAGATAGATAGATAGATAGATAGATAGATATGCACACACCAGCATACTTAAAAAGAAAAAAAAAATTAAAAAGAAAGAAAACCTCTGACTTGCCAGTCAAAATCAATGTGAGGCATTGTGCAGACATATTACAGTTGGTATAAAGAAGCTCCAATAGTGTTTCCTGGCCCACTTCTTCCAAATGATCCGTTAGTGGAAATTATTCAGTTTTAGTGTGTCACAGAGAGGATGTGCAAAATTGTTCATAATGGTACTCAATTTTGTTTTAATTCTCTGCTTCGTTACTACCTTCAGGGGTCCAGCGTGCATCCCCATAACAGAGCCTTCTCTTTTAATTACCTTGTTTATTCAATTGGCCTTTCTTGAAGTAATGTTACCAGTCCAGCACTACATGGTGTAGAAAATTGCTCTGGCCCTCACAGAGTCATAGAAAATGTGAAAGACGCCACTTCCCGCATTAAAACAACATAATTTCCTAAGGAAGATGTGCTGCCCCAATGTCTGTCTGTCTGTCTGTCTGTCTATCTATCTATCTATCTATCTATCTATCTATCTATCTATCTATCTATCTATCTATCTATCTATCTCTCTCTCTCTCTCTCTCTCTCTCTCTCTCTCTCTCTCTCTCTAATATGTTTGTCATGTCAATGCACATTATAATAATTGCTTGATGATATGAATTATTATACACAAGAGTTGTTATTTATCTGGTTTGGCAGCATTTCCCTAATTGAACAAAGGTATCCGCAAGTTCTAAAATTATGCATATGCCTATGTTCCAAAATCTGAAAATATCAGAAATCCAAAATTCTTCTGGTCCCAGGAATTTCGAAGTAGGGATACGTAACCTGTATTGTGCACTGTACATCAGATTTTATTGGTTAAAAAGTGACACAGAGGTTGGTTTCGTCCGTTTATAGGAGATGGACGTCTGAAGAAGAGCTCCGCTAGCAGCGGCTTTATTTTCCCACGTATTTCATATTATTTAGAGGTATCCTGTATTTAACCCGACCAAGGAACTTCCACTACAATATACAAGCATGAGTAACAAGAAGAAAAGTCAGAAAGAACCGGAAAAGAAACTTAAAGCTGCATCGAAGTCCGGACAGACTTCCGGCCTGAGTGCAAGTGTAAGGTATGGCATCACGGAGACTGACCTGGAACAGGCAGAAGAGTGCGCAGAAATCCTGGGACCCCGCTCCATTGTATCGTCTCCAGTCGAGAGTGAGAATGGGAGCGAAGGCGCAAGTGATACAGGTCGCGAGGGATCGCCGATTTCTGAGGATCATTCGAGACTAGAAAGGGCTCTGCAGGACGTGCTCTCATCTACTCATCGCGAGCCTGTAACAGGAGCTGCATTTTCACTTGCGGAGCACGAAAGCAGAAGCGAACTGTCCGAACTGAAAGAGATGATCGCTACACAGAAAGAGATGATCGCTACACAGTCCACTGCCATAGTTACGGCCATGAAGGAGCTTAAGAAAGATAACACAAATGATCTTAAGAAGGTGGCCACTGAGCTCAAGAAGGATAACAAAGATAAGGAAACGCGTCTATTTGAACGTTTCGACGTGAACTTTAAAGGCATGTTGGAGAAATTAGTGGAACACATTGAAGAAACTAACTCCAAACTGAAAAGGCTTGATGATCATATTAATGACGTTTCAGATCAGCTGGAAGACGTTAAGCAGGGACTCACGGCTCGAGTGGAAACAGCGGAACAAATGGCATCTAACGCCGATGAAAAAGCCACAGCTGCGAACTCGGAATACAAAAAACTTGGAGACAGACTTGCAGCCCTGGAGGATGGGTGCAGAAGAAATAATATAAGAATTGAGGGTATACCTGAGAAACGAGAAAGCTCAAGCCCAGTGAAATTTGCAGTAGAATTACTGTCTAAAATAATTGGAGATGACTTTAAACTCGACAATGAGATAGCCACGGCTTATCGCACAAAGATACCAAGCACCTTTAAATCTAGGTCTTTTATTGTCCGCTTCGAACGACTAAGATGTAAGCTTGATGTGATGGCACTTCTCAGACACAAGCAAGAGATTATATTCGAAAATAATCTTATTCGTATTTTTCCCGACTTCTCACCATCAACAGCTGCAAAACGCAGATCCTACAACGACATTAAAAGGATGCTACGGGAAGCCGATATCAAATACAGCCTCTTGTATCCTGCCAAACTGAAAGTGGAAGTTCAAGATGGACATTATATCTTCTTCAGCAAAGAAGAAGCTGAAAAAGAATTAAAGAAGCTGTTTCCGACACTTTTTTGAAAGTTAATTAAAATTAAAGAGCCGTATTCTATCAAGGCACGGGAAAGACCTATGATCTGATCGCTGGATCCATGTTTAAAGAGACTGGTATTATAATTATACATCTTATTTTCTTTTTTTTTCTTTTTTTTTTTTGTTTTTAGCTGGACTTTATATGTTATATGTTTATGTTTTAATCAGAGTTATAGAGTTATAGACGTGAGTGTGAAAATGTGGAAGTGATTAAAGTAGGATTCGTTTTATTTATTTATTTTTTTTTTCTTTTTTTTTTTTTTTTTTTTTTTTATTTATTTATTTATTTATTTATTTTTACTATACCTTAAAGTAGACTGTTTAACTTCATACCCTTGGTTTAATGCTTGTTCTACTATTTATACAATTACCATTATACTATTACAGTATGAATTACCAGGTTTATCCTAGACTAGTTTTTAAAATCACTCCCAGGGTTTTTTTTTTTTTTTTTTTTTTAATCTTAATATCTTAACTTAAAAGCGCTGAAGATTATTTCAAGCTTAAATATTGTTAATGAGAACATTTTCGGCAGATAGTATTAAGGATTTAACTGTAAAAGATATCTCTGTTTTAATTCTGTAACGCCGCTGCAGGGTGGGGTTTGTTTTGTTTTGGACGTGCTCTGTCTCTTCGTATGTCAGAGGACTGGAACATCGCGAAGTGGGGTCTAGCCTCATGTGGGGAGGCAAAATGGGGGGGTGGGGGGATAAAGGGGGGAGAGAAGGAGAGCAGGTTATATTTAATCTATTCTTATAATCCTTATAATTATAAATATCAATGCAGCAACAGGCTAACATGCAACAACTCCTGGTGAATCTTGAAACTAAGATTAAAACTGCCATATTACCAATTAAAACTATAAAATGACATTAAAAACTCAGAATCAATGTCTCCATGATGGGACAGTTAACTTTGTGAGCTGGAATGTTAAAGGCCTGAATCACGAATTAAAGAGAAAGAAAGTATGCTCTCACCTAACAGGCTTAAACGCTAAAATAGTATTTTTACAGGAGACCCACTTACTAACCAAGGATCAGTTCAGATTACAAAAAGACTGGACTGGCCAAATGTTCCATTCTAGCTTTATAAAGAAAACTAGAGGGGTGGGAATTCTCATACATAGAACAGTTCCATTTGTAGCATCAGAGGTAGTGTCGGACCCTGAAGGGAGATATGTGATGGTCATGGGCAACTTATATAACAGTAAAATGATTTTGATAAATGTTTATGCACCCAATGTTGATGATAAGGAATTCATGCAAAATCTATTTGCATCCATTCCCAATGTGAACACTCATAAAATTATAATGGCTGGGGACTTTAATTGTGTTTTAAATCCACTCTTAGATAGGACTCCCGTGACAGGGGGGACGACATCTAATACTGCAAAGATAATTACACAGTTTTTAAATGATCACAACTTATCAGACCCCTGGAGGTTTCTTAACCCAAACTCAAGAACATATTCGTTCTACTCACCAGTGCATTATAGCTACTCAAGAATTGATTATTTTTTTATAGATAATAATTTCCTGCCTACAATTAAATCATGCAAATATGACACAATTGTTATCTCTGACCATGCCCCTCTAGTCTTGGAGCTAAAATCAATAAGCCCCTCGTACTCACCTCGCAGATGGCGTCTTAACCCTCTTTTATTGGCAGACGAGAACTGCACAGAATTTATATCCAAACAAATCAGCTTCTTCCTAGAGACAAACACGTCTACAGAGGTTTCTGCAGGAACACTCTGGGAAACTCTAAAGGCCTTCCTAAGAGGCCAGATTATTTCATATCTTTCCCATAGAAATAAATTAGAAACCAAGAAAGTGTCAGAGCTAAGAAATGAAATTACTAGAATAGATGAAGAATAAGCCAGGCATCCAAGTGAAGCTCTTCACAGGAAAAGGCAGGCCCTGCATACAGAACTTAACATCTTAACAACTAAAGAAACTGAACAACTTATTTATAAGTCTAGACAGCATTACTATGAACACGGAGAAAAAGCTAATAAGCTTTTAGCTCAACAAATTCATAAACAAGAAGTTCACAATGCAATACCAGTAATCACCAACAAGAATGGAGAAGAAATAATCGACCATAATAAAATAATGCACACATTTAGAGATTACTATAAGTCTTTATATTCCACTGAGCCCAAAGAAGACAACACGCAATCTAATGCATTTCTGGATAATTCACAAATACCACAAATAGATGCTTTAAGTGCTGAGGAACTAGATAAACCTCTAACGCTAACAGAATTACTAGACGCTATAAAGTCACTGCAAAGCGGGAAATCATCAGGCCCTGATGGTTACCCCGTAGAGTTTTATAAGAAATTCTCCACTCAGCTAGCTCCACTCTTATTGGTAACATTTACAGAAGCTAAAGACCACCAAATACTACCTCAAACATTTCGACAAGCATTAATCACCGTCTTTCCTAAACAAAATAAGGACTTGTTACAATGTGCATCATATAGACCAATTTCACTCCTGAATAATGATGTTAAGATACTCTCAAAAATCCTAGCTAGACGGATGGAGAAAGTGCTGCCCTCGGTAATATCACAAGATCAAACTGGATTTATTAAAGGCCGACATCTATCTTCAAATCTCCGACGCTTGTTTAATGTTATATATTCACCAGCAAAATCAAACACCCCAGAGATATCACTATCATTAGACGCAGAAAAGGCATTTGACATGATCGAATGGAATTACCTTTTCACTGCATTGGAGAAATTTGGGTTTGGCCCGAATATTTGTGCTTGGATTAAACTACTGTATACCAGTCCAGAAGCTTCAGTTTGTATTAACAAAATTTGCTCAGACTACTTTAAACTAGAACGTGGTACCAGACAAGGATGTCCCTTGTCGCCACTGTTGTTTGCAATCGCTATTGAACCACTGGCGGTTCACTGCCGAAATTCTCATCAGATAAAGGGGATTGTCAGAGAAGGACTGGAACAGAAAATTTCTTTATATGCAGATGATATGGTCTTATATATATCGGACCCAGAAAACACTGTCCCTGCTGTTTTAACAGCACTAACAGAATTTCAAAAGATATCTGGTCTTAGAATTAATCTGAATAAAAGTATACTCTTTCCAGTGAACTCACAAGCATATAATAATAAATTAGACACCCTACCTTTTACCATAGCAGATCAGTTTAAATACCTAGGGGTAAATATCACAAGTAAACATAAAGCTCTTTATCAACAAAATTTTGGCGTCTGTATGGAAAAAATTAAGCAAGACTTGCATAGATGGTCAACCCTTCATCTCACTCTAGCCGGAAGAATTAACATCGTTAAGATGAATATCCTTCCTAAACTTCTCTTTTTATTTCAAAACATTTCAATATATATCAATAAATCGTTTTTTAAACAGTTAGATTCAATAATAACCTCATTCATTTGGAACTCAAAACACCCACGTATCCGAAGAGCGACCCTACAAAGACCTCAGGCAGAAGGTGGCATGGCTTTACCTAATTTTCAGTTTTATTACTGGGCAGCAAACATACAAGCCATAAAAACCTGGACACAAATAAATGCACATACACAGGCTTGGTCTGCAATAGAAGTAAAATCCTGTAGTACTTCTTTATATTCCCTGCTCTGCTCTCCAATAAATGAAAGTTATCGCAAATATACTAATAACCCAATTGTGCTTTACTCACTCAGAATATGGAACCAAATTAGGAAGCATTTTAAGATGGAAAATCTTTTATCAGTGGCACCTCTGCAAGGGAACCACCTCTTTCAACCTTCGCAAGTATATCCAGTTTTTAATACCTGGAAAAGTTTTGGGATTAAAATGCTCAGAGATCTTTATATAGACAACATATTTACATCTTTTGAACAATTACGTTCAAAATTTAACCTCCCAGCTACACATTTCTTTTACTATCTTCAAATTAGAAATTTTGTTAAACAGAAATTGCCCGATTTCCCCCACCTTGCACCCTCCACAATGCTGGAAAAAATACTGCTCAATTCCGAGGAAACAAACACTATTTCCGCAATATATAAAATCTTATTAGAGTCCCTACCTTTCAAAGATCCAAGAGGACATTGGGAAGAAGATCTCTTAATCAATATATCAGAAAAGGAGTGGAAGGTAGCAAAGCAGAGAATTCACTCGAGTTCTATATGCGCAAAGCATAGAATTATTCAACTAAAAATTATATATCGAGCTCATCTGTCTCGCTTAAAACTGTCCAAAATGTTTCCAGGCCAGGATCCAACCTGCGAGCGCTGCAACCAAGCTCCTGCCTCACTGGGTCACATGTTCTGGGCCTGCACCAAACTAACATCATTTTGGACAAAAATTTTTAAGTGCCTCTCAGACAGCCTTAGTATCACAATCCCTCCTAACCCACTAACAGCTGTGTTTGGTGTCCTTCCAGATGGACTTGAATTGGAGAAGGACAAACAAACGGTGATTGCATTCACTACACTCTTGGCACGCAGACTTATTTTGTTAAATTGGAAGAATCCTAATTCTCCTCTTATAAGTCAGTGGGAAACTGATGTTTTATATTATTTGAAATTGGAAAAAATCAAATTTTCAGTTAGAGGATCTGTACAAAATTTTTAAAAAACTTGGCAGGATTTAATCAATATTATTTTAGAATAAGAGAATTAACTATTATTGCATTTAACTCCCTTCTCCATCTCTTATTTATATAGATATTTACTTCTCCCCTTCTTTTGTCTAATGTTGCCTTATTAAAAAGCTTAAAGCAATTTTCCTTTAGCTAAGCTCTCCTTCTAAGGGGTGGGGTTTGATTTGTCTTCAAATTTGTTGGGTTATAAATTGATCTGTTTGTATGGAATGATTACAATGAAAATTAATAAAATAAAAATATTAAAAAAAAAAAAAAGTGACACAGAACATTCTACTCATGTTTGATGTGCTAATAGCATAGGACATTCATTAATGATGAGTAGTGTGCTCCAATTGAGGACACAAATTAATAAAGAGATCACTTTTGATTTCTATAAAAAGTCTCTTTTTCTTTTAGCATTTTTGTACTTTCAGGTAGTTCAGGTTTTACTTTAAATTATATAAATCTGAACAGAAAGATATTAAAAAGTAAGCCTATCCTCTCTCTCCAGCTTAACAATAGCAATAAAAATGTGCTATTTTGCAAAACTGTACAGTATAGTCTCATTATTTCTTCTCTGAAGAATATATGGACATGCTATACAGAGTTCCCAGATGACTGGGGTGGGCTCTTAATGTTGGGTTTTCTCTTTGATGGTCATTTGCAAAGAGTGCTCTGAAGTTCAAATTTCTTTGTTTCCACTGGATTGGTAGCTCTTTGGATAGGAATGGACAAGTTTCTCCTGAAGACCTCTGGCCAGAACTCTACCAGGTCACAAATTCCAGTTCTTTTATTAGTGGTCTGGTGGCCAGGTCCTGTTTAAGCTAGGTATTTCTAATCCGCATAGGAAACAGTGGGTGCTAAGAAGTGGGTGAAACATTTGAGTAGTCATATTTCTGGTTAGATGTGTCGTGTTTGAGTACTCTGTGTTCTGTTGAATTCCCCAAGCAGCAAGACGGACAATCTGTAACTATACAGTATATGTGCATGTGTGTAAGATATTTAACATACTGTGGTGTCGACATATAAAACTAAAACAACTTATTCTTCACAGCAATGTGATTTGCTGAGGAATTTAGGGTACGATTTTCATCAGGTACAATTACCTTTAATTTTACAACATGGGCAGAGGCTAGTAAAGTGATAATCAATTTTTTTTGTTATTTGTTTTTTATTCTTTTAGGCTGTTATAAAACGTTAATGACTGTTTTTGCTATGGTGGGGATTCTAGCTGTTCTTGCTTATGCAGACATCCTTGACAAAGGTAATGCTTGTTAATAATTTTAAATATGCATTTGTAAATCATAAATTACAAAGGGAATGGTATTCATTTTTTATCTGAACTCATTGTGATTGTTTATTGTTTATAGCTTTACAGCTGAATCATTATGAAATTCTTGCTAAAATCTTCCATAATTGCACTGAGCAGTTCCTTTGGATTAAAGGTACAGTGTTTTTACTAATAGAACATTACATTTTTTGTGGATACCTATAGTTGAAGGATGTTTTTTTAAAAATGCTACAAATACTGTAACAGAGTTCTCATAAATAACGAGAAAACAAAGACATGGGCCATTTTGAGTAATGGCACTTGTAAATGAAATTATGCTTTCAATACTAAAGTTCTTCTTAAATGGGGAACTATTTTATAATCTGTAGATAACATAATAATTCATTTCATGATCAGTTTTACTTTGTAGATAATCATTCACAATTGAATTGATATGTTATTTGTACTTCATTAATTATAACTGTTTAAAAATTGTTTATGTTTTTTATGCAGGTCTCCTAATCGACAACTGGTCTTCTTTTCAGACATTTATATATGCTTTCTTTAACGATGTTAACAACTTTCCTGGGATTTTAGGTATAAATATTTTCCTTTTGCAGTTTGGATGTGTTACATTAGCCAATGTTCTTTGCTTTACTCTAGATTTTATACATTTTGTTTGGGACTTTTTTTCTGCTGTTTTGAGACCTCTTGAAACATAGCTTTACTTTCATTTCAAATTTTGATTTGAGATTTATTTTATTTTACAGTCATATTTTGAATTCACGTCAAACCATCTAATTTTGTCTATGATCACAGCCATTTTGAGCAACTGCTACTATGTTGAAGTACTCCATTCGTAAGGACATGTCTTTGGAAGCCATGTCAAGTAATGTCTTCAGTAAGCCAGTGCCTCATGGGACTTAGTGTCCAAGTTTGTGGATAACTCCAAGCTTACCATTACCGTTTATATTTTGTTCATTTTAGTTTGAAAGATTATTGGCTACATTCTCCACGACTTTGATTTTGATTTGCATAATGGCCTTTGTTAGTTGATACTCTGATTACTGGCTTTTGTCCTTGCTTGTCACAAGATAAAAAATTCATTTCCCACTCTGTTTTCTACTTTTAAGGTACAATAGTTTATGCAATCTAATATACTGTGTAAAACAGAATTATTTATTGTTGGTATTGTTTTGTTCATATTTCTTTATTGTAACCATGATGGTGATAGCCCAACTTAGTATGGTTAACACCATCCCTAGGTAGACTGAATACTGCTTAACAAAACACATAAAATATGATAAATAAGATAATTCAGAGACATGTCTCATATACTTATATGCATTATCTGATAGTAGATTTGCTTTAATACTTTCAGTAGTCCTTAATAATTATACATGCCTAAGTACAGTGTTACATGGAAAATGTCTTATTAGTTGTGTTCACATGAATTCAGAAAAAGCAAAAGCAATACAGGAGAACCTGGAAGTGGTGCTGGTGAGACCAGCAGGGGCTGCTTACCCTTGGGTCTGTGTGTAGATCCTGATGCCTCAGTGCAGTGATGGGGGGCACTGCGCTATAAAAATTGGCACCATCCTTTTAGATGAGATGTAAAAACTAAGTTCCTGTCTCTCTGTGGTCATAAAATACCCCTGAGCATCCCTTGAAAAGACTAGGGTATACCCCAGTGTCCAAGCTAAAATGTCCCATCACAGCCTAATCATTCTGGCCCCCTAATCATCCCCTGTCCCTAACTGGCTAACTATCTCTATTAAATCTTTACCACCTAACAGCTAATTTGTGGTTATTATTACTGTTATTATTTGGGCAAGTATGTGGTGGGTTAAGGACAATGCAAATAAATGTAAGCTCTGTAACTTGAAAGAATATCTTATAAGAAGATGTTTTTTCTTTCTTTAGTAGAACAGAGTCATAGTGTTCCTGTCATACTGTCCACAACTAGACAGTGTATAGAAGTGATTTAAAAGACTTACAGCATTTTGGTGTAAAGAGTTTGTTGTATCAAGTTTAAATTTAACTTCCACTATGCTTGAGCTGTATAATGAACTTGCGAAGCCGTATCCAGGATATTATGTGCAGATTTATATGTGCTTATTACAAAAAGACTTATCAGCATTATATAAAGTACACAGATAAACTACTGCACTGATTCCAGGATTGCAGAATATGAGCTATGAGGAGAGATTAAAGGTGATAATTTATTTCATTTTAAACAATCAGATTTTGAGGTGACACGATGTAAAGAGTTAGCATGGTAGATGTCAGGATGAATCAAGACGAATTTATTCATCAACAGCAGGTGACACAGATAAAAGCCAGATATAGAACATTTTGTTCAAGCGTCTGCAATATTTCTACTCACAGAGAAAAATAGATTCATGAAATACATTGCCAATCACAGTTATTAATATGGTATTATAGTAGATAATGGTACTGTGGGGATCCAAAATCTTGACTTAATGATTTTTTCAGTTAGGTGAATAGAAATTGTTGAGCTAAGTTGCACTAAGTAGCATTTCTCTTCAAAACTTGTCATATTCTATATTCTTATCTTGTTTGCTGTTGCCTGGATGTAGCACAGGAAGACCCTGTCTTGTCATCTGCTTAAATTCCTTGCAAATTCACTTGCATTTAGAGAAATGTTTTAGTCAACCTGCCAGTTCAAACAGGCTGGGCATGTATCTGCTGCTTCAGTCTTCATAATGCCATAGTAAATTTTCATGCATCAATGTTTTTGTCTCTTTACTGCTTTTATTGAGAATTCATTCTCCATGGGACATTTATTACTAAACATTGATAGTTTTTTAAATGAACAGGTATCATTTATAATTGGTTACATAAATAGTCTTTGCTATTATCGTTTTATATCATTGTTGTTATATTAGATGGAATTTTATACTTAATACTGTATATCCACCCATTCTCAAGTCTGCTTTATCCACTGATGATAGCAGTTTTATTTTGCTTGTGACTGTGAAAGTATTTTTTTTCTTTATTAGTTATACTGCTTTCTTTTCTGGCATACACTGAAAATTTGTGGCTTTTTTTCTCTTTAAAATGTCCTTTTCTTTAAAACAGGAGCAAGCGGATGTCCAGTACTTGGTTTTGTTTTGTATTTATGTATGCAGGTCCCTCTCATCACGACTAAGATATTGCACGGTAATCCTTAAAACTTTTTTTCATCAGTAAGACTATCTCTTATTCAATATTTTAGTAAAGTTCACAGAAAGTAATTTATTTTTAATGCACTGTACTGTTTTACTGACATCAATTGAGATAAGCTGAAAGAAAGTGAAACTTGTGAATAATGCATGACTAATTTGTACTAAGTAAGTGTAAGAGGATAGTACCAATTGCAGCCTTTTCGTTAGTTAACTTATGTACCTTATGTAACAGCAGTCTGCAGAGCCATTTATTTTAGTGTAGCTTTGTTTAATAAACGCTGGCTCAGAGTGACGTAACAAATTTCAAAAGATATTCATTTGTAAACTTTACAAATTTCAGAATTTACATACATAAAATACAGGTTAGTTTTAAGGCACAGTAAAACAAATCCATTTCAAACTGATTGAAATAAAAGAATCCTAACAATATATATCCATATTTAATCATTAAGATACAGCCAGTTGACAAAGGAGGAGAGGAAAAGAAAAACTCTAGTAAGCAGTATCCTTGGAGAAAATAAACTGAGAGTTGCAAAGTCATTGATAAAGTCAGACACAATCAGAGTTTTAAAGACCTATGCCAACTGGCCACCTACACCCTACTGGGTATTCTAGGGTGCAACATACAGTAAGTTTCCCCTAGGCAGTCTAATAAGAAGAAGACACAATCCTTTCATTCAGGCTTTCTTATGGATAGGAAAACAGGCTGGAAGTAGAGCATTGGCTCCAAGTGCAACATTGTAATACCAAGAAAAGTAACGTAATAGATAAGTGTCAGTAACCTTTCATAATTATTCAAATGCCTGCTGCATATTTTTGTATAAATACCTGAGCAGCAGACATAAGAATGACTAATCAGCTGTAGTAAGTTAAGCTTGACTACTGTGCTTGTGAGTTTTCAGCATGGATTTAAATAAAAGCTGTTATCAAAGGTGAATCTAATAATCAAGCAGGCAGATCATTCCAATCATTACACAGTTTTGGGACCCTGTAAATAAAAGATCTTTGGAATCTTTAGTAGACCTGCATCTTGAGATCTTAACAAAGTCAAAGATGTTAAAGCTGAAGTCACTTCCTCCTTCTTACAAATGGTATTAGACAATTTAACTTACACCTGTAATTTCAGACACAGTTTCTGTGTACAGATCATAAGGTTATTAAATAGCCAGTCATAATAACAAATGTTGTAAGTGTTCTTGTATGTGTAGTTAGCATATAATTGTATACATGTTGCATTCTCTTAATGATGGTTTTTTTTGTATGTCTATTGTTGTTATTGCATTACTGTCACTATTCTGAGGAGACATTCAAGTAAGAAATTAATTATACTATGTACACATGACAATAAACTTTAACTTGAAGAAAAAAACTCACCATAAATGCTAGAAACACTCAAAATAACAAATACAGCTTTTATGAGCTGCAGTAAAGCCATGCTCCTAGGAATGAAACATTGCTGTGGAAGGAAACAGTGATGTCATTGGAACCGCTGGATTAAAATAGCAGAATTTAACAAAAGTATAATTTTATCTAAAATGACACAAATATGCTTTTTACTGCATTTGTGCAAACTCGTTACACAGGTCTATACTCAAGATCATTGTCGCCTTTAAAAAATGAATATGTAAAGTTAGTTATGAGGCTTTTGTTTTATATTTGGACTCATGTCAACTTGGCATGTCTACTGTATTTCTGCATGCAAAATTTTAGTTTTCATTTTTAAGATGACATTATTGTTCAAAAGTACATCTAGAGTGAAAGATACACACTTTTTTTTTTTCCTGTTCAGGATTTCTTTTTTAATTAAAGAACAAGTTCAGTAAGTTGTTGGTAACAAAGCAACAGTTGTAAAAACGTCTTAAAGTTTTTGAGGTCATTGCTAAAAAATCACCTTCCTTTCAGCCTGAAAGAGATCAATGTATTGTACTATAAAAATAGGACAATAGGAGAAATACCCCTGCTTTCATCCCATACAGTAGGTGATATTAAAGTAAATGAAAGCATTTAATTGTGTAATTGGTTATAGACATACTGTATAAGACATTTAAAAATAACTCTTGAAAAAACATTTATGCAGTTTCCACAAATTCCAAAAATATATATAGCGTTCAAGCAAGATTTCATAGATCTATAAGAAATGGAAAGCTAATGTATACGTATGGTTGAGATAATCCATCCACCCATTATCCGACCCGCTATATTCTAACTACAGGGTCATGGGGGTCTGCTGGAACTAATCCCAGCCAACACAGAGCGCAAGGCAGGAACAAATCCCAGGCAGGGCGCCAGCCCACCTCAGTGGTTGAAATAATGTTTTTCAAAATAACAGACAACTTCTTTAGTATTTGTAAAACCACAGAACCCATGGGTATAACATGGTTATCATATTTTTAAACTAAATCAGAAATTATCTTAGTATAACTTAATTTTTCTGATGTTACTTTCCATGGAGAATGGTGCCAAAAGCACAGTTAAATGTACCATTTGCCTGATTCATTTCTCCTTTTTCTTGTTTGTATAGGTAATTCAGAGAGGATACAAAATGGTATGTATTAAAGAAGAAGTTAACAATGTAGAAAATATGTATTCTGATCAAAATGTCCATAAAACACAATATTTATGTGAATGGAAATTAATCTTAAGGATGTATAAAGATTTGATGTATAAATATACCATTTTTTTCCAGCCTAAATTATGCCTGAATTTTTTATTTTAATTTTATTGATTTTATTGTAATCACACAACATTACATACAAATAGATCAGTTTTTACAAAAATAGGATTGAAAACAAATCAACCCCCACCCCTGAGAAAGAGTGCATGGCCAGCAGAGTAAAACTTAAGTCAAGTCAAGTTGGGGAGCATGCACTGTTATAGTGTGTTGCCGCACCCACTACATGTCGAAACAGTTCGGGATCCCGGTTGGCAACCTCCCAGGCAGACACGCAGTTCAGTCATACCCTCCAGAAATTACCCTCTATCTGCTGCAGCCAGGTGTTACGTGGGCGACCCCTTGGCCTGGTCCAGTCACTTGGGTCCCCAACAATGAGGACCTTATGAGCCTGATCACCCTTGGGGAAACGCGCCACATGGCCGTAGTGCCGTAACTGACGCTCCCTCACAATGCAGGTAATGTGCCTCATTCGGGACTCCATGAGCAACCGCTCATTTGACACAAAGTCAAACCAACGGTACCCAAGGATTTTCCTAGTTAGACACAGTACCAAAGGAGTCCAGTCTTCGTCTCAGGTCACTGGATAGCGTCCATGTCTCACAACCATATAGCAAGACAGGAAGCACCAGGACTCTAAAGACTTGGACCTTTGTCCCTTTGCATAGATATCGGAAGCGCCACACACCCCTTTCCAGCGACCTCATGATCCCCCGTGCTCTTTCAATTTGTCTGCTGACTTCACAGGAAGAGTCACCAGAGACATAAATGTCACTGCCAAAAGCTAGTAAAAATAAGGAAATAGATGAATTAATAAGTAAAGATAAATGGAGAAGAAATCGAAATGGGGAGAGAATCTGCTTCCTCAGTGCTTTAAATGCTTATTCTAAAATGTTATTGATTAGATCTTGCCAAGTTCTGAAAAAGTTCTGCACAGATCTTCTAAGTGCAAATCTGATTTTTTCCAGTTTCAAATAGTATATAACATCAGTTACCCACTGACTTAGAATAGGTGAGTTAGGATTCTTCCAGTTGAGCAAGATAAGTCTATGTGCGAATGCCTGAATTTGAAGCATGGGGATGAGTATTCATTGATCTTAACAACTCCTCCTCATATTTAATTTTTCAGACTATTTAGCTGTATCTTCCAAATGTGTGGCATTTTTTAATTTAAGTGCCTTTTCATTGAAGTATTGTGAAAATTGCCTGCCGTTTGCTGACAGTGGAACACTTTTGACTGACCATCAATTTTGGCAAATGAAATCCACAGAATGAGTCATTGACAAGTGTTGAGACTTTTGTATTCGGTTCTAAAAGGGAAAGCTTGACTGATAGATGAAAAGACCAATAAAATCCACAGTCTCAGATGCCAGCAGTGAGGGATACTTAACACATGCACATAAATCAATGATCATTCTTAACTAAATTTATGACTGCATGGACAGGTTGTAAATATTATTTAATACGGATACCAGCAGCCACACACTTGTGTATACATTATGCACAAAGATGATTGTGGTGAAAGTTAAAATTACAAAAAATAGTTTCAACTTTTTTTTTTTTTTTTTTCATTTTTATTTATATCTAGTTTTCATTCAGGGAAATGATGATTTTTTTTTCATTAACAACATATTTTTGTTTTAGTTTTTATTAACATTAATAACACTGGAATCATGTAACCATGTTAGGTAAAAATGCACTATCACACAGCTAGAACTGATTATCAAAGAACCTCGTTTTCAAATTATTAAAAATATTACAGTTTTTAACCTGTCTTGTCTGTATTTGTTTGTGCTTGTTCATTACTGTCTGTTATTAGATGCAACTAGGAAGGCAAGTTTCACATTTTCTTCTTTAAACATGACTAAATAAAAACCTTGAACCTTAGGCAACTACATAGTGGAAGAATGTCTGCATGTGTGAACTCTCTTCAAGGTCACCATCCTTAAACCTGCATGACCCAAACGGCTATCACAATTATAAAAAAGAAAAACACTTTTAAAAAATTTCATGTTAACATTCCTTTCCTTGATTTTACCTTATTACAGATGATTTAGTCAAGCGTGATGACAATAAGAAATGGAAAGAAGGTATGTATTCACGTTTAAATTCACAGTATATGAAACATTCACTTTTAACAAAATCCCAAAAAACAGAAGCTAAATGTGAAGAGCACATAAAATGAATTATTTTTAATTTATTTAGCATTTTTTTATTATTAATTAATGTAAATCTGAGTCATTTGGAAGAACACATGAGAAGAAAATATTGGAAAAGCATTGGAATAATAACTAGTGCCATTAAAACCTAAAGAAAATATTTGAAAATATATACAGTTCAGTAACAGTTGTTTCTGGAAACACTTTATTTTCTATTCATGTCTGTATTTTATGTATTTTTTTTTTTGTTTTGTCTTCATTTAATTCTAATAATCTTTCAGAATTCTCCAAAAATAAGAAAATGCATAATTGCTATCCATCTTAATTATTTTGGTGCATAATGCGTAACCAGAGATTAAAAATTTTTTCTTTCAGAATATGATGCACTCAGGGCTAAATATGGTAAGAATGTTAACTTTATGATACACAGTATCTTGCTCGACTTGATCATTTAAAGAAAGCTCTCTCAGAGCACATTTATGAATTGAAAAACACTCAAAAAAGTTTACATTAACATTTCTTTCCTTCATTTTACCTTATTACAGATGATTTAGTCAAGCGTGATGACAGAAAGAAATGGAAAGAAGGTATGTATTCACGTTTAAATTCACAGTATATAAAACATTCACTTTTAACAAAATCCCAAAAAACGAAACTAAATGTGAAGAGCACATAAAATGAATTATTTTTAATTTATTTAGCATTTTTTTATTATTAAATAATGTAAATCTGAGTCATTTGCAAGAACACGTGAGAAGAAAATACAATTGTCTGCAACTGGGCTATAATTACTCCTAAAGCCTAAAAATATACTAAGAATTGCCTGCTTTTGAAATGTACTTTGTTTGATTTCACTGTAAGTCTCAACATTATGCTCAGTAGTTTATTGGTCTCTTCATGTGAACAATTACAGGTAATATTCTTTCAGCAGTGGCATTAAAAAAACAAGAACATTTTATTATGTCAGTTTTCTTAACACTGTGTGTAGTTTAGGGTTATTGAGGATTTTAGTGGAGTGGAGTCCAGCAGTAACAGATGAAAGGCAGGTGTTCATGCTACCTCAGTTTATTCTCAGGCAAAATGGAGAGAGAAACATTATGTGTCATTGCCTTTTGATGACACAAACGGAATCATCTTTTGCAAGGTTTCTTTCCAAATCTGTTACTGCAGCCTCAGGGTAAAAAGAGGATCCTCATCAAGGTGCACTTCAAGTATTAACCTTACACAAGTCAAGTGAGGATTAGTGTCTTTTCCATAGATTAAGTGTCCTAATAATTAAAGTTATTTAATGTGATTTAATGGTATCAAGTTAGAATAAAAATCAGTTTAATTAAACAGTACATGTTAGGTACAGGAATTTGTCTTGGCACATTTAGATCTGCTAAAGACGAGCATCACACAGGTTCTTAAAAAGCATTATAATGTCACACAGGACTATATAAGAGGTGGGGAGACACACAAAAAGCACAGTTCATAATGTGTGCTCACAGCACAGCGTAGATATATGAGATACTTCAGAAAGGTTTGGGAAAACATTTGTACATTCTTTTGCAATTGGAGAACAGGTTGAGTTTAAAAAGAAACAACTTTTAATAGTTAAAAACATTGGAATAATAACTAGTGCAATTAAAACCTAAAGAAAATATCTGAAAATATATACACTTTAGTAACAATTTTTTCTGGAAACACTTTATTTTCTGTTCATGTCTGTATTTTATGTATTTTTTTTGTTTTGTTTTCATTTTATTCTAATAATCTTTCTGAATTCTCCAAAATAAGAAAATGCATAATTGTTATCCATCTTAATTATTTTGGTGCTTAATGCGTAACCAGAGATTAAAATTTTTTTCTTTCAGAATCTGATGCACTCAGGGCTAAATATGGTAAGAATGTTAACTTTATGATGCACAGTATCTTGCTCGACTTGATCATTTAAAGAAAGCTCTCTTTAAGTACAGTGAGTGAATCAAAGATAGACAGGTTTGGTATGTTGTATAGTAGTGTTTCTCAACCAGTGGGTTTTACCCCAAATATGGGTTGCTGAACACCCTAAATGCGTCATCAACTTTAGTTTAAAAAGAAATGCCATTGCTTCATTAGGAATACCAGTGAGCAGGGATAAGTTCCTCAAATGCCTTGTATTAGTCTCACAACATTCATCCCAAAAACTTAAACCAAATAGAAATGTTTTAAGAACATACAACCCATATTTTCTGAGGTATGGTGAGCAACAGCCATTATGCATTTTTTGTGCTTATCTGTGGTACGATATTTCCAAACAAATTCATAAATCCTTCAGCAGCAAAGACATTTGAAAGTAAAATATGTTACTTAAAGAACTAAATTGTTTGACTTTTTAAAATGAATAATTCAAATCTTAACTCTTCATAAAAAACATTTTAGTATGTTTGTACAACAAGCCAGCATGCTCTCAGGGCATCATCTCATTGCACATTCAATTGCCAAATATAAGAAAACGCACACAATTGCAAAACAGTTTGTCTTGCCTTATGCAGCAGATATCTGCACCGAAATTGACGAGTCAGCTTCAGCACAATAAAACATATTACTCTATGCATTTTTTTTATTTACCCCTGATTTTGGCAAACTTTTGAAAATCGGATATAAGTGTAGGTTACCTATGGAAAAGACAAATCAAAACGAAATTTGTTCCAGTATTAAATACACACGTGTCAAGTAATTTTAAGGTGAATACCATGTGTATTTAATTTGTTATGTACACTGTATTTAAATGTTGACTATGTATTTACTGTTATTTGTTAATGTGTGCCATTCACAGAAAAATGCTGGCTCATTTACTTTAAAATACTGATAATAATGAGTTATCAGTGAATAAAAATTGATAAAATGTGGAGCTTTAGACCAGAAGGGTTCACTGAAAAAAATAACTTGTTGGATAAACTTAAAAAAATTATGGCAATCAATTGCATTCACCTTTTTAAGTTCTTTCAACTAACACTACTTAAGTAAATCCTACAAAGGTATTAATGTAAATTTAACATTGCTTTTTGAGTTGAGTGAAAATAAAAATGTGATACGAACTTTTTGGATTAACTAACATTTTCTATTACAAAATTATTACTTTTTTAAGTTGAAACAACTAGTGTTCATAATTTAACCCTACTCAAATGGTTTATGTATAAGTAACACAAGATTTTAATTGGAATAAACTTAAAAAGGTTTACGCAATCGATTGCCATAATTTTTTTGAGTAAGCGTAACTCAATATTCTTACCTTTTCAAACAGAAGTCATAAAAGTGGAAAAAAGCACAAAAAGCACAAGAGTATAGTTTTTGTAATTTAATGTATAAAACATTATTACAATATTTTTCTTTACAAATAACAGTAATTACAATGTAGATTTTATTTTACCTTTATTTTCTCTTCGCAAAATCCTACAGCCATCTTATGGGCTCATTAACACTGAAATTTACTTTACAATCCAAATTGTTCATTTCCTTCTGAATGTTTGCTAGTCATAGTATGTAACTTTTACAAAATAAGGTTAACTGTGAAGCTGTAAACTTAATAACCTCAACAAAATCTTGTGTACAGTAGGGCCTCTAAGTGGAAAAAAAATCCAGCAAACAATACTTTTTTGTCTGATATATGGTCATATATACATACATATAAAACAATATGCTCTTCTACTATTGCAGTAAATAAAGTGGGTGCAAAAAATAAAGCATTAACATTAGCACATTAACCTGTTTTTTACAGAAAAAACCTTTGAACTAAGTTTCAGACCATCCAATTCCAAAAACAATTTTTGGAATACTTCAAAAGTATATCTTAGCTCTTTAGGGTAACTTAGATTAAGTGAATATATAACACCTAGTAATATGGCACACGCTTTTGCAAAGTTACCAAGGTTATTAACAGCTTCAATTCCCTCAACAACCACACCAATATCTGCTGGTTCTGCATCAGGAGCTCCTTCATGCTTTATGATAAATACTTTCAGAGCATACTGACTCCAGTCAGACTGAATACTATCAGCTTCAACATCCTAAAAAAATAAAAAGCCATAATTAATATCAATAACAAATACATCTACATTTCAAAGGAATACTCCACAAATAAACAAACACTTTAACTGTTCCTTGTCCTACACTGGTAGAGCTGGCTAAGAAGAATTTTAATCTCAAGTTTTAAAGCAAAACAAATCATGATTCAATAAAATGCAATAGAAACTGATTCTGAATAACACCAAACAATATCAAAATGTTTGTGAAAAAATCTCAGATTAATAATGTTGTATAATCAAGATGGATGACATCCAGTGTAGAGGGCATCTCCGAACAAATGAGATCAACTTTCAAACCCATTCTAGATTTGACTTGGCCATTATTTGGGTTTTCATTGTTTTATGCAACAGCATCCATATGTGTTATTTTTGACAAGCAACAGGACAATATACTATCAAAGCAAAGAAAAAATAAAGTAATATAAACTACTGAGTGAAAGAATATAGTGTTACTAACATATTATAGTAGTATGCAATGGTGATATAAAAATATTATATGTATTTTATTTATTAGTTTGTCAGAGCTGTGATATAGATTAGAACTTTTTTTTTCTTATTATTTTTAACTCCGCTCAGTCAATGAAATATTGAGAAACAGGCTTTATCTAAGCAAACAGAAGAGGAAAAAAAAAAATTAAAATGGATCCACTTACCACATACTCTTTGAGAAGATCCTCCACATTTTCACCAAGATACTTCATCAAACAGCGGAGAACAATCTCTCTTCGCTTGTGGATAGTACTTTCCTGTTTAAAACAGTATTAAGAGGCATTGTGAAAAAGCAACCAAACCACATCATTTAACATATATTGCTGCAAGAATTAATTTATTTTTCTTACCCCAAGTAAGACATCTAACATCATCTGGATTTCTTTTCGGACAGCACCTCCCTTTTTCCGGAAAATACTTATCAGCCTTGGTGTAAATTTATCCAGAGAAGACATAAACTTTTCAGCCAGATGGATTGTTGTAATTCTCAAGAATTCTTCGCTGATCTGCAAAGGCAGAACACAAACCATAAAGTGGAACTAATTTAAGAACAGTTTTGAAATGATCACAAACAGGTGCTTTTTATAAGCTGTAAAACTACACCATATTACACATAAAAAAGAAACTATAACAATTCAAAATAATTTAGAAGTTAATTTACTTTAATATTTTTTCAGTACCTGAGTGGCATTGAAGAGCGCTGGCCATCTTGATTTGAAATCTTCAATCCTTGGAAACTCATTCAGAATTTCCTGCCTTCGAAGAGAAAATGTTTTGGCCATTTTTTGGCTGATAACACTGTGATTGTCTTTCTTTTTCACCTCGGTCAAAAGCTCCTCTCTTTCTTTTTCAAGGCTTTGCTTTGTTTCCCCTAATGGATAAGGTGGAAGATAATTCACTTCTGCCTTCTTAGGTTTTTTAATATTTCTTGATGAAGACTTTTCCTGCAACTGCTTCTTCTTTACTGAATTCACCATCAGCTCAGGGCATCCAAGGGACCTTAATTTTGTCCAGTAATTGGCCATTTTGTATTTTAAGCTGGTCTGCCAGCCATAATAACCAGAGTGAGAGCCTGGCTCCTTCAAACATGGGTGCTTTGCAATCAAAGCTTCTGCTACTGCACAAATCTGGACATTTGAGGGGTATGCTACATACTGGAAAATGGATTCTGCTAATTTTTCTAGAATATCAGTCTTGATAGATGGACTGTTTAAAAGAGTACCTTCTTTTCTGTAGGCTTCATTACCATGTTCAAGAGCTAGCTCTGTATCATATTTAAAGGATGGAATTGTAAAATTTTCAGGCCAAGGCTGTGACCGCTGCAAGTCACTTTTTGGGGTAGGGAACACATCAGTATTTGAAGATGAAAAAGAACAACTGTCATCAGATGGCTCTTGATTACCTTCTATCTGATTTGATGAACAAGAGGCAGTTTCGTGGGAAAGTGTTGAAGAGCATACCACTTTTATAGTATCTTTGTCACTAATCTCATCTGTTGACATTAAAGTAAAGAACTGATTGTCAAACTCACTGTCTTGGTACTGCAGGTTGAAATCTTCCTGAAGGTCAAAAGCTTCTTGTACCATGGATTTTAATTCTAAAATGGTGCCTGGTATGCCAGAACTCAAAACCATTTTCTGGATGTTGTCATCCGGTAGTATGACTCTTAATTTTGCAGAAAGAGACATGGCACCCTAACAAATCAAAACTATAACAAAGAAAGAAACATTAGTTTGTCTTACATCTGTAGTATACTTGAAGGGCTTCATATAAGATATTTACACTTAAACTGTTATTAAACATTAATGTATTCTACATCATTGAAAAGTAAATCATTAAGCATCTTTAAATCTGTTTAAAAGTTCGAACATCAAGCTTCCGAAACATCTCTCTAGGAAGAAAAAGTAATGTGCCGTTTCAACGTAACTAAACGTTGTCCTCCAACTGTATAATCAGCTAATGGACATACATCTATAAGTTCCCATTGTTCAATTACAAGTACATGGCTTGAAGGGGAAAAAAAGATATTCGGCAGGTTTTGGTTACGAGAAGAATAATGAAAAGTTACTTGTAATAAATACCATAATCATACACATTCACGCTTTAACTCAGTTCTTTAGAACGTTATGGACACATTAACAACACAAATTCCTACCTGCTAAAAGCCTGCGATTAACCCGCAGTACATAAACATTTTAACAAGCTGTTCACATTATCGTAACTTATATGGAATGTAAGTTATTAACGTGTTAACAAAACTGCGCACATTGCAAAAACACACATGAAATGTAAGTTATTAATATCTTACCAAACTGTTTTACAAAGAAAAATGGCTTCTGTTCCTAAAGACCCGCCAGTTCCATAAATATAAATCAGATGATCAATGTGCACAAATCAGAAGCTGTTCAGTGAGCATACATGTAGAATGGTCTCTGTGCACGAATCAGAAACTGCTCAGTAAACATGCGCAAAAGAACCCCCGCCCCCCCACCATGTATAATTGGATTTAAACAATAAACTTAGTAGAGGCAATGTAATAATTAATGTAAAGATGAAAGTCTGCGTATTTCGTTGGATAAACTATTAAATATAAATAAATTCAAAATTATACAAACTTTATGTAAAATAAACTCACTTATGTGAGTTAAATAAGCTAGACCAAAAAATGATTTTTTTCAGTGTTGAGAATCACTAGTGTAGACTCAGAGAATGGTATGAAAATCATATTGGGATCTTACACTATATGCATGATGTTAAATTTTTTGCTGGACTTTGTGCTATTTGTTGATTTAAAAGTCTGTGGAATCCACTAAGAGGAGTTTCCACACCCATACACAAACTTGACTCCTCTCCTTTTATTTACTCTTCTGTTAGATCTATTATTATCCTATTCTTTATGTATTATCTTAAATGCCTTTCTATTAGGCTTTAGATTACTGTGAGGTTGTTTTTCTTTTGAAGGTTAATGTTTTATGTTTGTTTTCAACATCAGTGCTCTCTTTTTTTAGTGAACTCACATCCCAAGGGGTTAGTACCTCAGATGGTTAAAATCCCATTTGATTGTGAGGGTCTCCCTTTCCCTGTATCATGTTAAGAGTGATTTTCTAGTTTTAAGATATGCTTTAGTTTTAGTTTTTATTTAGTTTTTAATTTTGTGTTTTAGGTTTTATTTTTTTTTTTTCTTCTTCTTTTTCATTTAGTTTAATTTTTCAGTTACCAACTTTTAGTTTTTGTTACTTTTTTTAGTTTTGCATTACTCATCAATAATGTGGACAAGTGTAAAAACACAGTTTTTCTTTATAGTGATTACATCTTGCCTGAAGAAGGGGCCTGAGTTGCCTCGAAAGCTTGCATATTGTAATCTTTCTAGTTAGCCAATAAAAGGTGTCATTTTGCTTGGCTTTTCTTTATAGTGTTCGAAATTGATGTAATTCGTGTTTTACCTGTCACCTTAATACATACACTTTTACTATCTGTGACAAAACCCTTATTTTCTTATCATAATGTGAGAGTTCAAGGCTTCCAGTATAATCATAAAATGCAAGAATCAAATAACAAGTGTGCTGTGATGCCATTAACCTAAAACAAGTTTAATTACGTTTTTTTAATTTCAAAAACACTTTTTTATTTTTGAGATTCCTTTTGCGAGCAGTAAGATCATTGCCTGCATATCCTGTTATTTTATATTTATTTTTTATATCTCCTTATATGAACCGTATGAGATCTACCCATTTTGAAACTCTGAAAGTGTTTTTTTTTTCAGGTGATTCTTATTTTACTTATTTTTTTAAATACTGTTTAAGTCATTACTTGAACTCTGTTAATAAACAAATTTTGGCAATTGAGAGACCTTAACAAAAAATCTTCTAATAAACAATATCTCAAGTTACGCTCACTCAGTGGCATACACATGGGGAGAACATTAAAACTGCATAGACACACAGACTAGGCTAGCAATGGAACCTGAACTTATGGCACTGTGTGATAGTAATATTATATTATTATTGCTTTTATTATTATTATTATTATTATTGTTAATAATACATTTTATTCATATAGCACCTTTTGAATGCTCAGAGTGCTTCAGTATAGTCAAAATAATACCATAGAAATAAAAGCAAAGATGACTTTACCCACGCAGAGACAAACTAATAGCAAACAATAATAAATATTTGAAATTCAAAGTATTGAATTAAATTAAGAAACTAGCAGGAGAAAAAAGAAAATTTTCAACACTTATATGTAGGAAAATACTTGTTGATGTTACAATTACCCAAGACACTTAGAATGAGGAACAATGAATAGCATAAGAGTGGATTTCATTATCAGTTTTGCAGCCTCAGCCATTCAATGGTTATTCATCTGCTAGACCTACTGCAAAGTCAACACTTGAAGGGAGATCCCCTGTTAAAAACTTTACAAACCTGCATCATTCTAAATATATTAAGATTATTTCATGTCATTCATTTGCTATCAATGAAATATTTAACATAGAGCAGTTCATCATGATAGTGTAGCAGGAATGTTCCCTCTCACACCACACCGCTCATAATTTTATATCAGTACTAATAACCTAATTAAAACTAAGCACATATGTTTAATGTCACCGTGGTTGATAACATTGACTCCATGCTCCGCATCTGCTTAAACTGTCACTGAAAAGTTTCATTCAATAAATGAGCATTATCTGTTTTGAAGTAGGGTTAAATGGCTGACGTACATACCGTCTTTGATGTATAAATATACCATTTTTTTCCCAGTCTAAATTATGCCTGAATTTTTTTTTTTTTTCATTTTATTGATTTTATTGTAATTACACAACATTACATACAAATAGATCAGTTTTTACAAAAATAGGATTGAAAACAATTCAACCCCCCAGGCAGACACGCGGTCCAGTCCTACCCTCCGGAAATGACCCTCTATCTGCTGCAGCCAGGTGTTACGTGGGTGACCCCTTGGCCTGGTCCAGTCACTTGGGTCCCCAACAATGAGGACCTTATGAGCCGGATCACCCTTGGGGAAACGCGCCACATGGCCGTAGTGCTGTAACTGATGCTCCCTCACAATGCAGGTAATGTGCCTCATTCGGGACTCCATGAGCAACCGCTCATTCGACACAAAGTCAAGCCAACGGTACCCAAGGATTTTCCTGGTTAGACACAGTACCAAAGGAGTCCAGTCTTCGTCTCAGGTCACTGGAAAGCGTCCATGTCTCACAACCATATAGCAAGACAGGAAGCACCAGGACTCTAAAGACTTGGACCTTTGTCCCTTTGCATAGATATTGGGAGCGCCACACACCCCTTTCCAGCGACCTCATGACCCCCATTCTCTTTCAATTTGTCTACTGACTTCACAGGAAGAGTCACCAGAGACATAAATGTCACTGCCAAAAGCTAGTAAAAATAAGGAAATAGATGAATTAATAAGTAAAGATAAATGGAGAAGAAATCGAAATGGGGAGAGAATCTGCTTCCTCAGTGCTTTAAATGCTTATTCTAAAATGTTATTGATTAGATCCTGCCAAGTTCTGAAAAAGTTCAGCACAGATCTTCTAAGTGCGAATCTGATTTTTTCCAGTTTCAAACAGTATATAACATCAGTTACCCACTGACTTAGAATAGGTGAGTTTGGATTCTTCCAGTTGAGCAAGGTAAGTCTATGTGCGAATGCCTATTTGAAGCGTGGGGATGAGTATTCATGATCTTAACAAATCCTTCTCATATTTCATTTTTCAGACTATTTAGCTGTATCTTCCAAATGTGTTGCATTTTTTAATTTGAGTGCCTTTTCATTGAAGTGTTGTGAAAATTGCCTGCCATTTGCTGACAGTGGAACACTTTTGACTGACCATCAATTTTGGCAAATTAAATCTACAGAATAAGTCATTGACAAGTGTTGAGGCTTTTGTATTCAGTTCTAAAAGGGAAAGCTTGACTGATAGATGAAAAGACCAATAAAATCCACAGTCTCAGATGCCAGCAGTGAGGGATACTTAACACATGCACACAAATCAGTGATCATTTTTAACTAAATTTATGACTGCATGGACAGGTTTTAAATATTATTTAATAAGTATATCAGCAGCCACACACTTGTGTATACATTATGCACACAGATGATTGTGGTAAAAGTTAAAATTACAAAATATAGCTTCAACTTTGTTTGTTTTTTTTTTCATTTTTATTTAGATCTAGTTTTTATTCAGGGAAATGCTGATTTTTTTTTTCATTAACAACATATTTTTGTTTTAGTTTTCATTATAAGGAATAACACTGATAAGAAGTCACAAAAACAAATATAAAGAGTTGGGGATTGGCCCCTTATATTGTTAGGAACAGGTAGCAATTTGGTCAAACTGTATTAAATGCAGGTATTCGACAAAATACAGAAGTTTGAAGGTGCTTTTATACAAAAATGGCTGCTGATTAATTAAGGCGGAAGTGATGTCATCAAAGGAGGACCGGAAGTGATGTCATCAATGGGAGCCGGAAGTGACTAGGAGGATGGAATAGTGGATGGACAGCCATTTTCTGGAATGTGAAGTGGTGAATGCTTATTTGTCTTCTTTGGTTCTGAAAAGTTAGGGAAAGAGATATCAATACCATCAAACAACCCTTCATCCTTTACACCTTCACTCACCTCTGGGCTTGTTGACAGTCTCCTAAGCGCTCGTGTGTGACATGACCCCCCCCTCAGCCCAGACCCATTGGGTCGGGCGGCCTGCACCGAGAGGTCAAAGAAACAGGAGAGAGCATCGGCGTTGGCCTGGAGAGAGCCTCGACGATAGGTGACTGTGAATCTGTAAGGTTGTAACTCCAGAAACCACCTAGTGACATGAGGATTAGACTCCCGATTCAGGGCCATCCACTGTAAGGGAGCATGGTCCGTCACAAGAGTAAATTCCCGACCCAAGAGATAGTGACGAAGCTGAGTCACAGCCCACTTAATAGCCAAAGCCTCCCTTTCCACCGCCGCATACCTGGTCTCCCGGTCCAATAGTTTCCGGCTGAGGTACATAACGGGGTGTTCGGCACCATCGATGCATTGGCTCAACATGGCACCCAAACCTGTGTCCGATGCATCGGTCTGGAGGATAAAAGGAAAATTAAAGTTAGGAGATTTCAAAACAGGTGTCGACGTAAGGGCCAATTTTAAGTCACAAAATACTGCTTCAGCGACATCAGACCATACCACTTTAAGAGGAGCTCTTTTCTTTGTCAAATCAGTAAGAGGCAAAGCCCTCTCAGAAAAACGAGGAACAAAGCGACGGTAGTAACTCGCTAAGCCTAAGAAAGCTTGCACTTTCCTCTTTGAAATCGGACGGGGCCATTTAACAATGGCATCAATTTTAGAACACTGTGGCCGAACCATCCCACCACCCACCAGATAGCCCAAATACTTGGCCTCGTGCAAACCAAAGAAACATTTCTTAGGGTTGATCCGAAGCCCGGCTTGAACCAGTGTATGAAGAACAGCAAGAACCTGCTGTACATGATCCTTCCATGTGTCGGAATAGATGATAATGTCATCCAAGTAGGCGGCACTATAGGAATTGTGGGGACGTAACAGTGTATCCACCAGACGTTGAAATGTCGCAGGCACCCCGTGCAATCCAAATTGAAGGACCTTGTACTGCCAGTGTCCACTAGGGGTACTAAAGGCGTTTTTTTTTCTCTAGCGGAGGACGTTAAGGGAATTTGCCAGTACCCTTTCGTCAAATCAAGAGTAGTTAGAAACTGCGCATTGCCCAATCTCTCGAGGAGATCATCCACCCGAGGCATTGGGTAAGCATCGAATTTAGAAACCTGATTGAGACTACGGAAGTCGTTACAAAACCTCCATGACCCATCAGGTTTGGAGACCAAAACGATTGGACTAGACCATGGACTAAAGCTTTCCTCAATAATGTTAAGGTCTAGCATTCGTCTGATCTCCAATTCAACTTCAGTTTTTTTTGCCTCGGGAAGTCGATAAGGGCATTCTCTGACAATCACTCCCGGGTCAGTAATAATGTCATGTTCAATCAGCGAAGTGCGACCAGGTTGCTCGCTCACAACTTCCATCACAGACAGGATGGCTGATTCCAGCTCCGAAACCGAACCGAAATTAAGGGGTTGATGTTCAACAAAAAGGGAGCGAGGCTGACCGGAGGAAGGAGCAGCCACTCTATCCTTCCACGGTTTCAGCAAGTTAATATGATAAACCCGCTCGCTTGGTCGACGATTAGGTTGTTTAACTAAATAGTCGACGAGCCCTTTTCGTTCCTTAATTTCATAAGGCCCTTGCCAATGTGCCAATAATTTAGAATGGGAAGTAGGAACGAGCACCATAACACGATCACCCGGGCAAAACTCCCGGAGGGTGATGTTGCGATTATAATATCGCGCCTGCGCTGCTTGAGCTTTTTCAAGATGATCCTTTAGAACAGTTCGAATTTTTTCCAATCTATCGCGTAACTGTGCGATATATTCCAAAATATTAGAGGAAGGGAGGACCTCCTCCTCCCAACCTTCCTTTAGCATGTCCAAAAGACCACGGGGCTGTTCGCCATAAAGGAGCTCAAAAGGAGAAAACCCCGTGGAGGTTTGAGGGACTTCCCGATAGGCGAAAAGAACGAGGGGCAGCAACTGATCCCAGTTTCTTCCATCCTCGCTAACTACCTTGCACAACATCTGTTTAAGTGTTTGATTAAAACGTTCCACCAACCCATCAGTCTGAGGGTGATATACGGACGTCTTAAGATGTTTAATATGCAGTAACTTAGCCACCTCCCTGAACGTCTCCAAAGTGAAGGGAGTTCCTTGGTCAGTTAAGACTTCTTTGGGAATCCCAACACGAGCGAAAATCCCTACGAGTTCCCGTGCGATTATTTTAAAAGTGGCTGAGCGCAAGGGAACAGCTTCAGGAAAACGTGTAGCATAATCAACCAGAACCAAAATATATTTATGACCTCTTAATGAGTGTTCAAGAGGACCGACGAGGTCGATACCGACTCATACAAATGGGATATCAGTCAGGGGTAAAGGAATAAGAGGAGCACGGTCCCGTCTAGGAATCTGACGAATCTGACACTCCGGACAGGAAGCACAGAAATGTCGGACCTCCTCGTGTATCCCAAGCCAATAAAATCTGAACTTAATACGTTCTAATGTTTTCTCGGTCCCCAAATGGGCTCCGAGTAAATGGGAGTGTGCTAATTCACACACTTGACGACGAAAAGTGCGTGGTATTAATAATAAAGTACGAATTTCCCCATTGTGTTCTGCTACACGATACAATAAATCATTTTGTATGACAAAGTAAGGCATTCATGGTAAGGAATCGCCAGACATATGTCCGTTAACTGAAACCACAGCATTTCTAGCAAACTTCAGGGAATCATCGTTCTACTGTTCTTTTTTAAATAAAGAAGGGGTAAATTTAAACTGAGATGCCAATTCAGTAATGGGATCTGTGCTAACCTCAAGGGGCGGGGTTACAGGCGCCTCAGGTCCTTCGGAAGACTGGCTGACCCCCGTAGTGCCTGAAGGGCCTGCGCCACCGTTAACTAAACTATTAGAAACTAGAGAATTTAAACACGGCGTGGAGACTGTTGGATAATTGTGTTCACCATCCATGAGCAAGCTCTCTTGTAATACAGGAGTAGGAGTATGTTTACCGACATTATTGTTAGACCAGTCACGCCCTAAAATTGCTGGAAAAGGTGGATTCGTCATTACGGCCACTAATGTGGACCGCATAACATTTCCCACCGTGATGGTACAGCGGTCAGCACTGTAATATCGGGTATCCCCATGTATGCAGCGAAGACTGATTTGAGTATTGGTCCACTGTCGCGGTAAAACATAACGGCGAGCAACAATAGAGATGTTACTCCCGGAATCAAACATGGCAGTAACTTGAAACCCATTAAGGAGAATGACTCCCGTATAAGGACAAGATAAAGGGTTGATGACGGCACAATACCTCTCTCCCTTGATGACTGTACAATCCATTGGCTCCGGGTTAGGACAGGCAGTAAATACATGGCCTACCCCCCCACACTTGAAACAGCGAGGAAGGTAAGCCTGTTTTTCTTTCTTCCGAACGGAAACATCGGGGTTAGGGCGGGTGGGCTCAGAATAAGGTACACGAACCTGTCGGGTTGGATGCAAGAACCGTTCTGACCCTTCTGTTTTACAGACCGCCCAATGACGCTCTACTACTTCTACAAGGTTATCCATAGATGTTATTTCTTGTTTACGGACTTGCTGGGCGACATTTTCGGGGAGAGCACTAATAAACATTTCTACCGTCAGTAATTCAGCCATACGCTGGGCACTGTTTACTTCAGGCCGTAGCCATCTGCCCACTTTACCCCATACTTCGTACACTTGCTTACGTATCGCTCTTTCGGGGTCGAATTTCCACTCCATTCTCTCTCCTGCTGTGCCGCTGATACGCCATAGCGTTTAAAAACCTAATTTTTTAGAACATCGTAATTGGCGGCTTGCTCTTCAGTCAGGTCATAATAAGCCCTCTGCGCATCCCCCTTCAGATAGGGTGCCAGAATGTATGCCCACTCCGTCTTCGGCCATGCATTACGTTTAGCGGTACGCTCAAAAACTAAAAAATATGTTTCCACATCATCCCCTTCTGTTAAATGAGTAAGTAAAGGAGGTACCGACCGCGATGTTTCTGCTCTTACTGCTGCTGCTTCCCAAGCTTCCGATTCCGCCAATCTGGTCCTGGTGTCTCCAAGCTCCAGCTTCAAAGTTTCAATCTCGGCTACTAGGGTGTTTAGTACCGTTTTGATATCTTGTCCCTCTGACATCCTGGAACAACGTTCGATCATTGCTGACTACGCCAATTGTGATAAGAAGTCACAAAAACAAATATAAAGAGTTGGGGATTGGCCCCTTATATTGTTAGGAACAGGTAGCAATTTGGTCAAACTGTATTAAATGCAGGTATTCGACAAAATACAGAAGTTTGAAGGTGCTTTTATACAAAAATGGCTGCTGATTAATTAAGGAGGAAGTGATGTCATCATGGGAGGACAGGATTGGCATCATCATCGGAAGCCGGAAGTGATGCCATCAAAGGAGGGCCGGAAGTGATGTCATCAATGGGAGCCGGAAGTGACTAGGAGGATGGAATAGTGGATGGACAGCCATTTTCTGGAATGTGAAGTGGTGAATGCTTATTTGTCTTCTTTGGTTCTGAAAAGTTAGGGAAAGAGATATCAATACCATCAAACAACCCTTCATCCTATACACCTTCACTCACCTCTGGGCTTGTTGACAGTCTCCTAAGCGCTCGTGTGTGACAACTGGTATCATGTAACCATGTTAGGTAAAAATGCACACAGCTAGAACTGGTTAGCAAAGAATCTCATTTTCAAATGATTAAAAATATTACAGTTTTTAACCTGTCTTGTCTCTATTTATTTGTGTTTATTCATTACTGTCTGTTATTAGATGCAACTAGGAAGGCAAGTTTCACATTTTCTTCTTTAAACATGACTAAATAAAAACCTTGAACCTTAGGCAAGTACATAGTGGAAGAATGTCTGCATGTGTTAACTCTCTTCAAGGTCACCATCCTTAAACCTGTATGTACCAAACGGCTATCACATTTATAAAATAGAAAAACACTTTTAAAAAAATTCATGTTAACATTCCTTTCCTTGATTTTACTGTATTACAGATGATTTAGTCAAGCGTGAAGACAATAAGAATTGGGAAAAAGGTATGTATTCACGTTTAAATTCACAGTATATGAAACATTCACTTTTAACAAAATCCCAAAAAACAGAAGCTAAATGTGAAGAGCACATAAAATGAATTATTTTTAATTTATTTAGCATTTTTTTATTATTAATTAATGTAAATCTGAGTCATTTGGAAGAACACATGAGAAGAAAATATTGGAATAATAACTAGTGCCATTAAAACCTAAAGAAAATATTTGGAAATATATACAGTTCAGTAACAGTTGTTTCTGGAAACACTTTAGTTTCTATTCATGTCTGTATTTTATGTATTTTTTTTTTGTTTTGTCTTCATTTAATTCTAATAATCTTTCAGAATTCTCCAAAAATAAGAAAATGCATAATTGCTATCCATCTTAATTATTTTGGTGCATAATGCGTAACCAGAGATTAAAAATTTTTTCTTTCAGAATATGATGCACTCAGGGCTAAATATGGTAAGAATGTTAACTTGATACACAGTATCTTGCTCGACTTGATCATTTAAAGAAAGCTCTCTCAGAGTACAGCGAGTGAATCAAAGATAGACAGGTTTGCTATGTTGTAAAGTAGTGTTTCTCAGCCAGTGGGTTATACCCCAAATGTGGGTTGCTGAACACCCTAAATGCTTCATCACTTTTAGTTTAAAAAAAAATGACATTGCTTCATTAGGAAAGCCATTGAGCAGGGATAAGTTCCTCAAATGCCTTATACAGGTATTAGACTCACAACATTCATCCCAAAAATTTAAACCAAATAGAAATGTTTTAAGAACATACAACCCATATTTTCTGAGGTATGGTGAGAAACAGCCATTATGCATTTTCTGTGTTTATCTTTGGTGCGATACTACCAAACAAATTCATGCATCCATCAGCAGCAAAGACATTTGAAAATAAAATTTGTTACTTAAAGAACTAAATTGTTTGACTTTTTAAAATGAATAATTCAAATCTCAACTCTTCATAAAAAAACATTTTAGTATGTTTGTACAACAAGCCAGCATGCACTCAGGGCATCATCTCATTGCACATTCAATTGCCAAATATAAGAAAGCGCACACAATTGCAAAACAGTTTGTCTTACCTTATGCAGTAGATATCTGCACCAAAATTGACAAGTCATCCTCAGCACAATAAAACATATTACTCTATGAATTTTGTTTACTTACCCCTCATTTTGGCAAACTTGTGAAAATCGGATATAAGTGTAGGTTGCCTATTGAAATGGCAAATCAAAACTAAGTTTGTTCCAGTATTAAATGCGCACGTGTCAAGTAATTGTAAGGTGTATACCGTGTGTATTTAATCTGTTATCCATCCATCCATTTACCAACCCGCTGAATCTGAACACAGGGTCACAGGGGTTTGCTGGAGCCAATCCCAGCCAACACAGGGCACAAGGCAGGAACCAATCCCAGGCAGGGTGCCAACCCACCGCAGGACACACACAAACACACCCACACACCAGGGTTAATTTAGAATCGTCAATCCACCTAACCTGCATGTCTTTGGGCTATGGGAGGAAACCCACGCAGACACAAGGAGAACACGCAAACTCCACTCAGGGAGGACCCGGGAAGTGAACCCGGGTCTCCTAACTGCGAGGCAGCAGCACTACCACTGCGTCACCGTGCCGCCCTTTTAATCTGTTGTGTACACTGTATTTAAATTCTGACTATGTATTTACTGTTATTTGTTAATGTGTGCCATTCACAGAAAAATGCTGGCTAATTTACTTTAAAATTACTGATAATAATGAGTTACCAGTGAATAAAAATTGATAAAATGTGGAGCTTTAGACCAGAAGGGTTGAGAATCACTAGTGTAGACTCAGAGAATGGTATGAAAATCATATTTGGAACCATACACTATATGGATGATGTTACATTTTTTGCTGGACTGTGTGCTCTTTTGTTGATTTGCAAATCTGTGCAATCCACTAAGGGGAATTTCCACACGCATACACAAACTAGACTACTCTCCTTTTATTTACTCTTCTATTGGATATATTATTATCTATTTTTTATGTATTATCTTAAATGCTTTTGTGTTAGGGTTTAGATTACAGTAAGTGAGGTTGTTTTTCCTTTGAAGGTTAATGTTTTATGTTTGTTTTCAACATCACTGCTCTCTTTATTCAGTAAACTCGCATCCCAGGGGGTTAGTACCTCAGCTGGTTAAAATCCCCTTTGATTGTGAGGGTCTCCCTTTCCCTGTAACATGTTAAGAATGATTTTCTAGTTTTAAGATATTCTTTAGTTTTAGTTTTTATTTAGTTTTTAATTTTGTGTTTTAGGTTTTATTTTCATTTATTTATTTAATTTTTTTTTTCATTTATTTTTAGTTTCTCAGTTACCAACTTTTAGTTTTTGTTACATTTTTTTTAGTTTTGCATTACTCATCAAAAATGTGGACAAGTGTATAAACACAGTTTTTCTTTATAGTGTTCGAAATTGATGTAATTCATGTTGTACCTGTCAACTTAATGCATACAATTTTACTATCTGTGACAAAACTCTTGTTTTCTTATCGTTATGTGAGAGTTCAAGGCTTCCAATATAATCAAAAAATGCAAGAATCAAATAACAAGTGTGCTGTGATGCCATTAACCTGAAACAAGTTTAGTTAAGTTTTTTTAATTTCAAAAACACTTTTTTATTTTTGAGATTCCTTTTGTGAGCATTAAGATCATTCCATGCATATCCGGTTATTTTATATTTATTTTTGATATCTCCTTATATGAACTATATGAGATCTACCCATTTTGAAACTCTGAAAGTTTTTTTTTTCATGTAAATCTTATTTTACATATTTTTTTAAAATACTGTTTAAGTCATTACTTGAACTCTGTTAATAAACAGATTTTGGCAATTGAGAGACCATAACGAAAAAACTTCTATTAAACAATATCTCAAGTTACGCTCACTCAGTGACATACACATGACGAGAACATTAAAAGTGTATAGACACACAGACCAGGCTAGCAATGAAACCTGAACTTATGGCACCATGTGATAGTAATATTATTATTGCTACTTTTATTATTATTAAAACATTTTATTCCTATAGCACCTTTCAAATGTTCAGAGTGCTTCAGAATAGTCAAAAGAATACCATAAAAATAAAAGCAAAGATGACTTCACTAACACAGGATACACACTAGTAGCAAACATTAATAAATATTTGAAAGTCAAAGTATTAAATTAAATTAAGAAACTAGCAGGTGAAAAAAGAAAACTTTCAACAGTTGCATGATGGAAAATAATTGTTGATGTTACAGTTACCCAAGACACTTAGAATAAGTAACAATGAATAGGATAAGTGTGGATTTCATTATCAGTTTTGCAGCCTCAACCATTCAATGGCTATTCATCTGCTAGACCTACTGCAAAGTAAACACTTGCAGGGAGATCCTTTGTTAAAAACTTTACAAACCTGCATCACTCTAAATATATTAAGATTATTGCACGTCATTCATTTGCTATCAATGAAATATTTAACATAGAGCAGTTCATCATGATAGTGTAGCATGAATGTTCCCTCTAACACCACACCGCTCATAATTTTATATCAGTACTAATAACCTCATTAAAACTAAGCACATACAGTATGTTTAATGTCACCTTAGTTGATAACATTGACTGCATGCTCTGCATCTGCATAATCTGTCACTGAAAAGTTTCATTCAATAAATGAGCATTATCTATTTTGAAGTAGGGTAAAATGGCTGATGTGTTTACCGTCTTTGATGTATAAAGATACCAATTTTTTTTCAGCCTAAATTATGCCTGAATTTTTTTTTTATATTCTTTTATTGATTTTATTGTAATCACACAACATTACATACAAATTGATCAGTTTTTACAAAAATAGGATTGAAAACAAATCAACCCCCACACCTGAGAAAGAGAGCATGGCCAGCCAAGTAAAGCTAGTAAAAATAAGTAAATAGATGAATTAATAAGTAAATAAAGATAAATGGAGAAGAAATCGAAATGGGGAGAGAATCTGCTTCCTCAGTGCTTTAAATGCTTATTCTAAAATGTTATTGATTAGATCCTACCAGATTCTGAAAAAGTTCTGCACAGATCCTCTACGTGCGAATCTGATTTTTTCCAGTTTCAAATAGTATATAACATCAGTTACCCACTGACTTAGAATAGGAGAGTTAGGATTCTTCCAGTTGAACAAGATAAGTCTATGTGTGAATGCCTGAATTTGGGGATGAGTATTCATTGTTCTTAACAACTCCTCCTCATATTTAATTTTTCAGACTATTTAGCTGTATCTTCCAAATGTGTGGCATTTTTTAATTTGAGTGCCTTTTCATTGAAGTGTAGTGAAAATTGCCTGCCATTTGCTGACAGTGGAACACTTTTGACTGACCGTCAATTTTAGCAAATGAAATCCACAGAATGAGTCATTGACAAGTGTTGAGGCTTTTGTATTCGGTTCTAAATGGGAAAGCTTGACTGATAGATGAAAAGACCAATAAAATCCACAGTCTCAGATGCCAGCAGTGAGGGATACTTAACACATGCACACAAATCAATGATCATTCTTAACCAAATTTATGACTGCACGGACAAGTTTTAAATATTATTTAATAAATATACCAGCAGCCACACACTTGTGTATACATTATGCACACAGATGATTGTGGTAAAAGTTAAAATTACAAAAAATACCTTCAACTTTGTTTGTTTTTTTTTTTTTTTTTCATTTTTATTTAGATCTAGTTTTCATTCAGGGAAATGATGGTTTTTTTTTCATTAACAACACATTTTTGTTTTAGTTTTCATTAACATTTTTAACACTGGTATCATGTAACCATGTTAGGTAAAAATGCACGATCACACTGCTAGAACTGGTTAGCAAAGAATCTCGTTTTCAAATGATTAAAAATATTACAGTTTTTAACCTGTCTTGTCTCTATTTGTTTGTGTTTATTCATTACTGTCTGTTATGAGATGCAACTAGGAAGGCAAGTTTCACATTTTCTTCTTTAAACATGACTAAATAAAAACCTTGAACCTTAGGCAAGTACATAGTGGAAGAATGTCTGCATGTTTGAACTCTCTTCAAGGTCACCATCCTTAAACCTATATGACCCAAACGGCTATCACATTTATGAAAAGAAAAACACTCTTAAAAATGTTTACATTAACATTCCTTTCCTTGATTTTACCTTATTTCAGATGATTTAGTCAAGCGTGATGACAAAAAGAAATGGAAAGAAGGTATGTATTCACGTTTAAATTCACAGTATATGAAACATTCACTTTTAACAAAATCCCAAAAAACAGAGGCTAAATGTGAAGAGCACATAAAATTATTTTAAATTTATTTAGCATTATTTTATTAATTAAATACAGTAATGTAAATCTGAGTCATTTGCAAGAACACATGAGAAGAAAATACAATTGTCTGCAACTGGTATATAATTACTCCTAAGGCCTAAAAATACACCCAGAATCGCCTGCTTTTGTTTGATTTCACTGTAAGTCTCAACATTATGCTCAGTAGTTTATTATTCTCTCTATGTGAACAATTACAGGTAATATTCTTTCAGCAGTGGCATTAAAAAAACAAGAACATTGTATTATGTTAATTTTCTTAACACTGTGTGTAGTTTAGGGTTATTGAGGACTTTAGTGGAATGGAGTCCAGCAGTAACAGGTGAAAGGCAGGTGCACTGTAAAAAATTAAAGTTGAGAAAACTTAAAAAAAAATAAAGCAACCAGCTGCACAGCTTTTTAAAGTTAATTCAACTTTGGGGCAATTTGGTCACATAAACTCAATTTTGTAAGTAATACAAAGGTTTCCTCATCTTGTAGTTCAGCATACCTAACATTTTAAGTGTTGGTATTGTATGAGTGTCAATTTATTAGACAAATTAATCTTTGTGTATAGAAATTGCTTTTAACTTAATAATTACTATCAGTTCATATTCAATGCCCATTAGTTGAGTACACTTGAAAATACTACTGGTTGTTAAGTCAACATACATTTCTGCATTTGTAATAGCTATTTAAGTAAAACTGTTTAAAGAAATCTAATAAAAATGACAACACAAAAGTTTGAAAAAAAATAATTTATTAAGTCAACAAGACTGCAAAATGCTTTTATATACTGTCTGCTGGAGCCAATCCCAGCCAACACAGGGCACAAGGCAGGAACCAATCCCAGGCAGGGTGCCAACCCACCGCAGGACACACACAAGAACACCCACACACCAAGCACACACTAGGGACAATTTTTAGAATCACCAGTCCACCTAACCTGCATGTCTTTGGACTGTGGGAGGAAACCGGAGCGGCTGGAGGAAACCCACGCAGACATGGGGAGAACATGCAAACTCCATGCAGGGAGGACCCGGGAAGCGAACCCAGGTCTCCTAACTGCGAGGCAGCAGCGCTACCACTGCGCCACTGTGCTGCCCTGTTTTAAATATCAATTCCATTAATTATTTTTGAAAAAATAAGGTTATCAATGAGTTTTGAGCCAAAACAAAAGCAAATAAAGTCAAAAATTTTTTGGTGTGTCAGTTTAGAAGACTGAGCATTTATGCTTAAGAAATTAAAGGCATCTTCTTCAGTTAAAGTTTCTATTCCCAGATTAGCCCAATAAAAAGAAAATTTGGTCAATGTTGTTCAACAACAACCATTAAATCAGTAATGAATTAAAAATGTAAAATGCAGTTTTGAACAGAGTGAAGGGGTGCCATGCTTGCAAGGGCTTGTCAGGAACATGGGCACCACTAACATGGCTCAGGAAAGCTTTAACTTCTGCATAAACTTTGAAGAAGAGAAAGAGAGCCAAACCAGCAGTAGAGGGCTTGAACATGCAACTCTGGTAACTGAGGTATATGCAGTAGGGTGGACATAAATTTGATATGAGCTTTGTTCTCCTAGACCCAGCACATGACATGGAGGCCTGATCCTCTAGAGGGAAGTTGTGAATACCTGGGAGGGCGGGCATGAGGTTGTAGAATCACCTGACAGTAGATGACATGAAATCACTGGAGCCAGGTTCTCTGATACTGAGCAAGTCCAGGACAACTAATACCCCCTTAGATGGTCCGTTTCTTAACAGCACAATTGCATGCCACCTGCCGATGAAAGGAAACATCAGCGTTGTCCCACCCTGCTAGATTTCCCAGGAGTCCCTCACTAATTGGCAACCAAAAGCCAATTCAAGGCAATATGTTTCCAGGTCTTGGTCAAGTAATCCTGTAGCCTTATGCCAACCTTCCCTGGTCCTCTCTTTCACTTTGCACCAGCAGTCCTCTTAATTTCCCTTCTGGGATAGCCAGCACATTTGTGCAACACACACAATCTATCATTGTAACGCTAGAATGTAGCGGATCTCTGTTTATGCTCATGTGGTTCTCTCTTCTCTGAATGCCTCACCCAGGAGTGACTGCTGCCCAGTACAATCTCAGTGACACCCCCCCCCCCACCTTTGCAACCTATTGCCACCCTTTCACAACACTTTGAAACACACAAGGAACAAGGAACTTATTCCATGCTGAAAGAAGAAGAATGAGATCACAACATATGGCCATTGAGCCATTATCAATTTCCAGTAAACAATATACTGTACTTGTTTTCCCTAATCTTTCTCACATCTGATGAACGTTTCTTTTCAGCAGGAATAAACACACTACTTGTTTATAAACCATACGTATTTTTTTCTCTTATGCTAAGAGTACTTTAGGAATAAAAACAAAATAGAAATAAATGTGGAAACAATTAAACTGAAACTGACAAACATCAAAAGGTATCTGTGATTATTGCAGAAGTTTGTTTTTCAGAGACTGGATTCTTGCAGAGCACTGGGATCCTAGGTTCATAGACACCTTCTGAATCACCTCAAAAGTATATTTTAGTTCCCTGTGATAGTCAATATTTAGTACATAGAGTAAGCCAAACAGGAGTGCAAATGCACTGGGCAGATCATGCAGCTTATCCAGCACAATCTGCTCCTCCATTACAATGCCTGTTCTGACAATATTGGGGTTGGAATGGACAATGGCAACATCGTCCTCAATAATAATGAAGATACCCACTTTCAGGCCTTGGGTTCAACTTTCCTCTGGGTCTGTTTCCTGAAGTAAAAAGAGAAAATTTGTGAAATAGAACACAATATAAGATACAATATAATATGGCAAAATCCTTACCAAAGTAAAACTACATTCTCTTGATTTAGCCAAAAGCAATAAAAAATACTGTTAAAAAACCATGTGACAAACATGTGGAGATAAATGCAGACTATCATTAGCAGTCTTTTCTGTCTCGAGACAAATCTTTGTTTTTTAAAACATGCATGTTACTGTTAGTGTGAAAAACATATAAAATACTTTAAAATTCATCAGATAACATTAGATCGTTAATTGTCAATTTCCTATTGCTTAAACAATAAGATCGATTACCAGTCCTCAGCAGGATATCAGTCTTCTCCCTCAAAAATAATGTGAGTCCTTGAAGAGCTGTATGTTTTCGATGTACAAGAACATCAGTGGTCTGGTTAGTCAATAAAAAGAGGAATAAAATAAAAGCAATTTTTTTTTTTTACAATTTTGCTGTGTTGTTAGCAATAGCACAACAATGTATAAGATTTGCATCTTACAATACTGATAATTTTTAAAGTCAATGAATCTATTTCAGCTCTTTGTTAGAGAATACAAAAATATTACCTGTTCATCAAGTCTGTCCAAAAGGATTTGAATATCCTCGCCAAGTACTCCCTTTCTTGCTCTGTACAACTTAATCTGCTTTGCCGAATGTGTATCCAAGGATGAAAAGAAAGTTTTCTTTAGCTCAGTTCTTGTGATTTTGTAAAACTGCACATATCTGTTGGTAAAACATGTTTGTCTTTTTAGTTTTGTAGCAAAAGGGTGTTCATTAATTCAAATGACTGCTACATTTGGTACTTATGTATATAATCTACTGCATTAATGTTTCAAGAGACTTTTGAATAGAAATGCTGTAGGCTCAAAAATATAACCTACCTGTTCTTGCAAGAATAGTGCAGGCCATCTTTTTTTGACATTCTGAACCAGAGGCTCTTCCTCCACTATCTCTCTCTTGCGCAATGAAAATGTAATTTCCATTTTTGAGGTAATAAATATCATGTTGGGAAGTTTCTTCTTCATCTCCTCTTCTAAAGCCTGCCTTTCCTTTTCTAAAGTTTCATCAGTATTCCTAGTTGAGTTGTCTGGGAGAAAATTAACTTCAGCTCTTTTTGCTTTTTTGAAAGGACGTTTGCAGTCCTCTCCCTTCCTTTTATGATTTATAGTTACCTCTGTGCAGCCTGCTGCTCGTAATTTCTGGCGGTAATTTCCTAATTTATATTTAAGACTCACAGCCCACCCTTGATAACCTTGTTCTGACCCTGCATCTTTAAGACATGGATATTTTTCAATTAGTGAAATGACCACCAATTCTATTTCTTTAGTGCTTGGGTAGGCCTTATAGGCAAAAGCAGCTTCGGCTATTTTATCTAAGATATCCATTTTCATCTCTCGTGGTACAGTGAGAAGTGTTTTATTTTCTCTATATATATCATTCCCTTTGGAAAGTCTCAACTCAACATCATAAGAAAATGATGGAATAGGCAATGGACAAGGCCACTGCTCTGCATTCTCACGCTGATCCACAGTACTGATAGGGAACTCTGGTGTGAACTAGTGGATGAGGAGGATGATAAACTAGCAGTGTCCAGAGAGGATATGGAAGACATCTCCTCCGATTCTCCAAGAGTATTCCAAACTATTTTCAATACTGCCCTATCTGAAGGAAGATCTGATATATCAGTCAAATTGCAAAGTTCATGGCCAAATTCAGGATCTTCAAACTGAAGCAAAAAGTCATCTTTCAGCTGCAATTTCTGTTTAAGATTTTCTTTTAGCTGATCCACTGACTCAGGTGTTTCTGAAACCTGAACTCTCCTTATATTATTAGGAGCTATAATTACACGCAGCAACATCTGTGGGGGGAAAGAAAAATGTTTCAAATACATGATTGTTATAAGAGTGTGGAATAACATGTATACAAGCTGTGACTCCAAGAAAATCATGGCACTGATAAACAGCACTTCCAAGGCTAAATATAAAACCGACAAGCCAAAAAATAATTTAGAAATAAACAGTCAGAAATAACTTATGAGAGCTTAAACTAAGGCAGTCATTCACCCTATTCAGATCCTCTCAAAAAAATAAATTAAAAAAGACACTGGTATGCTGTCAAAATACCTCTAATGACTTCATAGTTAATTCATACCTCTCAAAATAAATAACATTAGTGCGTTTAAAAAGAATCAGAGGCAATTTTGAACCATTCACTTTAAACAGAAAAAAAAATGCAGGATTCTGCTTCTAGGCCTCACCTCAAACTGATAGTTTTATTTACAAAATAACTACTGTCCTATAAATATTAAAAATGTGTTTACTTACTTTTAATAAAAACAACAATCAATGAATGACAAATCTCTTCAGAGAAATCAGTACCCTCCTTCCAACTCTGTAAGCTGTCAAAGGATGGTAATCATTTAGGTCTTCAATCTCAAGAATTTCAATATGGGAAACAGAACACCTGCACATATTGCATTCATACCGTATTAAAGTTAGTTTGACATTCGGACTATTAGGCTTCGTAGCTCCAAAACAAAAAGAGCAATAGCATTAAAACCAACTATGCAAATTTGTTTACAAGCATTCCTTTTTTACAGAAATATCCCTGTTTTTGTAAAAATCAAAAATAGTTCTCAAAACGCAGTAAAAATCCTAAAACGATCCGAAATGGGTGCATACCACACAAATTCGGCACCAATATATAGAATAGCACTTGTGAATTTTCTGATAGCCTTTACATTTCTTGTGACCATTACTGCTTTTTTAAATAAAATTTTAAAATAATGCATAAAAGTTATAGCAATGCAAAGTCAACTGCGTTAAAGATAAAACAGGCACAAATCTTTTTTTTGAAGTTCAGTTCCTAAAGTACATTTCAGAACTAATATTTTGCCTTTTTATTCAAACGGAGACCTTTAAAATGACATGCAATACTGACATGTTATATTTGGGGTCTTTTATTTTTGAAATGCATACCTACCGTTTGAGAAGCTGTAGCGCTAGGCTACAGAAATCGGGGGCCTTTTTATACGTCTTTCTAAGGGTCTTCGATTAAACAAAAAGGCAAAATATGATACGTAAAATGCACATTAGGCATTAACCTTCAAAAAAATTAATGTTGGGTTGCTGTCTGTCTTAGCTTTTACGTAGTTGACTTTACACTATGTAAATTATGCGTTATTTTAAAAATGAAACAGTAAAAGTAAAAATATATTTATAAAGTGCCTCACAGACAAATGTCACAAAGCAATGTAAAATATGGAATAAAATGAAATATTAAAAAGATAGTAAAAACTTAACCCTCAGATGACAGAGCTACCCAAAAGTCAGTCCTGAACAGATGCATCCCACTTTGACACCCGAAGATTCTGCCAATCTCAGCGACAGTGGAAAACTGGTCCATAACCTTGGAACAGGCTAGGCCTGAGACCGTCAGGAAACAACAAAGTGACGATCCGATCCGAATTTGGCCAAAATGCAGTTACGATTCATCCCAGAAAATAATGCCAGATGAAATCTATTTTACTAACAAAACCACTGCGCATTCCCAACGTCCGGTATCTTTTTCGTCTTCTCCGACGTGTACTGTACAAACTGGAGCACGCCAGGGTGAGCATGCATGTCTGACATAAGCGGTGACGTTTTCTGTTCACCCAAGTCACATTTCATCATTCTTCCGTCATCAAGTCGAATCTTAAAAGAGTGTTAGGTGATTTAAAAATAATCAGTAATGTTCACAAAAAATGTAATTTTGTTTAAAATTGTACACAAAATTCACAACTTGTATTCTATACATTGGTACCGGTTTTATGTGTATTTTGCACAATTTTCGTACTTCTATTGCGTTTTGAGAACTATTGTTCATTTTTACAAAAATTGGGACATTTCTGGAAAAAGTAACGCTTATAAACAAGTTTTAGGAAAATGTCGATTTGTCTACAGTTGGTTTTAATAACACTTCTTTTCATTTTGGAGATATGAATCTTCAAAGTCCCAATTTCAAACCATTTAGACCACAAGTTCTCGGGATCCCAGGTTTTCTACAAGAGAACTTTACGTCTCTCAAGAGTGCTCACACTCGAACACCCTTCAAAGTGATAAATAACACTGTACTAAATAGGAGAAATTCAACATTTGTAAAACAAACTGGAACTAAAACTTCATACACGGGGAAAACCACATCAAACAGACCGAACCCTCGACATGTTGAATACTTTTACTTTAGTCTTTATTAAATTCTAAATATATATTCATCAAAATTGTTTATATAACGTGTGACTTAAACAGATTAATGTAACCTTACCTTATTACACCTAAAGATATCGCCTTGTCGTTTCAATCTGATAAAGAATTTGTATTAGCGCTTTTCTCTCTGAGAAACTGAAGAAAATGACGATGGAGAAAGTAACAACGCTTACTTTAGCGAGAAATTACCCTAACCCAGGGGTGTCGAACTCCAGACGTGGAAGGCCGCAGTGGCAACAGGTTTTCATTCTAACCCTTTTCTAATAAATGACCAGTTTTCACTGCTAATTAACTACTTTTCTTTAGCCCTGTTTTTTAAGGCTTCAGTCTCCTGAATTGATTCTTTTCTTCATTAAATGACAGCCAAACAGGTATGAGACATGAAACGAGCCAACAGATGACCAATTAAACTGGGAATTCAAACTCCAACCAATTTCACTCCAACCAGTTTCTTAATGAGATGCTGATTCTTGGTGTTAATTAAACCCGTCATTTAATTCCATAGGTTGTTGCTGCTTTCATTCTGCCACAGCAGACATTTCCAAAACTGTTGATTTTCTGCCTAACCCAAAATGGCTCCTAACATGAGAGCATCAAAGAATGCAATGAGCATGTGCAATATCGTGGAGTATCAAAACCAGTTATAAACATAAATTATAAGTTTCCCAAACTTTCTTTCGCACATTTCCATAACACAAAGCTAAAAACACTGAATTTAATTATTTTTTAAAGTTGATTCAACATTTTAATGAACTGCTAGTTCATTTACCTTTTAAAGTCGAGCTCAATTAACATTTTTGAAGTTGGTTTTTTTACAGTGTGTCCTTGCTATCTCAGTTTATTCTCAGGCAAAATGGAGAGAGAAACATTGTGTGTCATTGCCTTTTGATGTCACAAATGGGAGTATCTTTTGCAAGGTTTCTTTCCAAATCTGTTACTGCAGCCTCAGGGTAAAAAGAGGATCCTTATCAAGGTGCACTTGAACTATTAACCTTACACAAGTCAAGTGAGGAGTAGTGTCTTTTCCAGAGATAAAGGTGTCCTAGTAATTAAAGTTATTTAATGTGATTTAATGGTATCAAGTTAGAATAAAACACAGTTTAATTCAACAGTATAAGTTAGGTACAGGAATATCTGCTAAAGACGAGCATCACACAGGGTCTTAAAAAACATTATAATGTCACACTGGACAGAATACAAGAGGTGGGGAGACACACAAAAAGCACAGTTCATAATGTGTGCTCACAGCACGGTGTATATATATGAGATACTTCACAGGTGGTGCAGTGGTAGTGCTGCTGCTTTGCAGTAAGGAGACTATGGAAGATTGTGGGTTCGCTTCCCAGTTCCTCCCTGTGTGGATAGTGCTTTGAGTACTGAGAAAAGTGCTATATAAATGTATGAATTATTATTTCAGAGTGGTTTGGAAAAACATTTGTACAGATTTTTGCAATTGGAGAACAAGTTGATTTTAAAAAGAAACAACTTTTAATAGTTAAAAGCATTGGAATAATAACTAGTGTCATTAAAACCTAAGGAAAAAATCTGAAAATATATACAGTTCAGTAACAGTTGTTTCAGGAAATACTTTATTTTCTATGAATGTTTGTATTTTATTTATTTTTTATTTTGTTTTCATTTTATTCTAGTAATCTTTCAGAATTCTCCAAAAATTAGAAAATGCATAATTGTCAATCTTAATTTTTTTGGTGCTTAATGTGTAACCAGAGATCTTAAATGTTCTCTTTCAGAATATGATGCACTCAGGGCTAAATATGGTAAGAATGTTAACTTTATGTAGCACTTTATGTTGCACTTTATCTTGCTCGACTTGATCATTTAAAGAAAGCTCTCTCAAAGTACAACGAGTGAATCAGAGATAGACAGGTTTGGTATGTTGTCAAGTAGTGTTTCTCAACCAGTGGGTTTTACCCCAAATGTGGGTTGCTGAACACCCTAAATGCATCATCAGCTTTAGTTTAAAAAAAAATGCCATTGCTTCATTAGGAATGCCAGTGAGCAGGGATAAGTTCCTCAAATGCCTTGTATTAGACTCAAACATTCATCCCAAAAACTTAAACCAAATAGAAATGTTTTAAGAACATACAATCCAGATTTACTGAGGTATGCTGAGCAACAGCCATCGCTGGTTATCTGTGGTGCGATATTACCAAACAAATTCATGAATCCTTCAGCAACAAAGACATTTGAAAATAAAATATGTTACTTAAAGAACTAAATTGTTTGACTTTTTAAAATGAATAATTCAAATCTTAACACTTCATAAAAAACGTTTTAGTATGTGTTTACAACAAGCCAGCATGAACTCAGGGCATCATCTCATTGCACATTCAATTGCCAAATATAAGAAAGCGCACACAATTGCAAAACAGTTTGTCTTGCCTTATGCAGTAGATATGTGCACCAAAATTGACGAATCAGCCTCAGCACAATAAAACATATTACTCTATGAATTTTGTTTACTTACCTCTGATTTTGGCAAACTTGTGAAACTCGGATATAAGTGTAGGTTACCTATTGAAAAGACAAATCAAAACTAAATTTGTTCCAGTATTAAATACGCACGTGTCAAGTAATTTTAAGGTGAATACCGTGTGTATTTAATCTGTTATGTACACTGTATTTAAATGCTGACTTATGTATTTACTGTTATGTGTTAATGTGTGCCATTCACAGAAAAATGCTGGTTCATTTACTTCAGAATTACTGATTATAATGAGTTATCAGTGAATAAAAATTGATAAAATGTGGAGCTTTAGACCAGAAGGGTTGAGAATCACTAGTGTAGACTCAGAGAATGGTATGACAATCATATTGGGACCTTACACTATTTGCATGATGTTACATTTTTTGCTGGACTTTGTGCTCTTTTGTTGATTTAAAAGTCTGTGGAATCCACTAAGGGGAATTTCTGCACCCATACACAAACTAGACTCCTCTCCTTTTACTTACTCTTCTATTGGATATATTATTATCCTATTGTTTATTCATTATCTTAAATACTTTGGTATTAAGCTTTAGATTACTATAAGTGAGGTTGTTTTTCCTTTGAAGGTTAATGTTTTATGTTTGTTTTCAACATCATTGCTCTCTTTTTTCAGTAAACTCGCATCCCAGGGGGTTAGTACCTCAGCTGGTTAAAATCCCCTTTGATTGTGAGGGTCTCCCTTTCCCTATAACATGTAAAGAGTAATTTTCTAGTTTTAAGATATGCTTTAGTTTTAGTTTTTATTTAGTTTTTAATTTTGTGTTTTAGGTTTTATTTTCATTTATTTATTTAATTTTTTTTTTCATTTATTTTTAGTTTCTCAGTTACCAACTTTTAGTTTTTGTTACATTTTTTTTAGTTTTGCATTACTCATCAAAAATGTGGACAAGTGTATAAACACAGTTTTTCTTTATAGTGTTCGAAATTGATGTAATTCATGTTGTACCTGTCAACTTAATGCATACAATTTTACTATCTGTGACAAAACTCTTGTTTTCTTATCGTTATGTGAGAGTTCAAGGCTTCCAATATAATCAAAAAATGCAAGAATCAAATAACAAGTGTGCTGTGATGCCATTAACCTGAAACAAGTTTAGTTAAGTTTTTTTAATTTCAAAAACACTTTTTTATTTTTGAGATTCCTTTTGTGAGCAGTAAGATCATTGCATGCATATCCTGTTATTTTATATTTATTTTTGATATCTCCTTCTATGAGCTATATGAGATCTACCCATTTTGAAACTCTGAAAGTGTTTTTTTTTCAGGTAATTCTTATTTTACATATTTTTTTAAATACTGTTTAAGTCATTACTTGAACTCTGTTAATAAACAGATTTTGGCAATTGAGAGACCTTAATGGCAAACTTCTAATAAACAATATCTCAAGTTACGCTCACTCAGTGACATACACATTGGGAGAACATTGAAACTGCATAGACACACAGACCAGGCTGGCAATCAAACCTGAAGTCATGGCACCGTGTGATAGTAATATTATTATTGTTATAGTGTAGACCTACTGCAAAGTAAACATTTGAAGGGAGATCCCCTGTTAAAAACTTTACAAAGATGCATCATTCTAAATATATTAAGGTTATTGATCATATTTAAAATCAAGTTGGACTGTTTGAAGGCAAAGTCAGGGAGGCGAGATTGCGTTGGTTTGGACATGTGCAGAGGAGAGATGCTGGGTATATTGGGAGAAGGATGCTAAGGATAGATAGAGCTGCCAGGGAAGAGGAAAAGAGGGAGACCTAAGAGAAGGTTTGTGAATGTGGTGAGAGAGGACATGCAGGTGATGGGTGTAACAGAACAAGATGCAGAGGATAGAAAGATATGGAAGAAGATGATCCGCTGTGGCAACCCCTAAGAGAAGCAGCCGAAAGAAGAAGAAAAAATTTTCAGACTATTTAGCTGTATCTTCTAAATATGTGGCATTTTTTAATTTAAGTGCCATTTCATTGAAGTGTCTTGAAAATTGCCTGCAATTTGCTGACAATGGAACACTTTTCACCTTTCACTTTCCCCGTCAATTTTGGCAAATGAAATCCACAGAATGAGTCATTGACAAGTGTTGAGGCTTTTGTATTCAGTTCTAGAAGGGAAAGCTTGACTAATAGATGAAAAGACCAATAAAATCCACAGTCTCAGATGCCAGCAGTGAGGGATACTTAACACATGCACACAAATCAATGATCATTCCGAACTAAATTTATGACTGCACAGACAGGTTTTAAATATTATTTAATAAGTATACCAGCAGCCACACACTTGTGTATACATTATGCACAAAGATGATTGTGGTGAAAGTTAAAATGACAAAAAATAGCTTCAACTTTGTTTTTTTTTTTTGTTTTTTTATTTAGATCTAGTTTTCATTCAGGGATATGATGATTTTTTTTCATTTACAACATATTTTTGTTTTAGTTTTCATTAACATTAATAACACTGGTATCATGTAACCATGTTAGGTAAAAATGCACTATCACACAGCTAGAACTGGTTAGCAAAGAATCTAATTTTCAAATGATTAAAATATTCCAGTTTTTAACCTGTCTTTTCTCTATTTGTTTGTGTTTATTCATTACTGTCTGTTATTAGATACAACTAGGAAGGCAAGTTTCACATTTTCTTCTTTAAACATGACTAAATAAAAACCTTGAACCTTAGGCAAGTACATAGTGGAAGAATGTCTGCATGTGTGAACTGTCTTTAAGGTCACCATCCTTAATCCTCTATGTCCCAAACGGCTATCACATTTATGAATTGAAAAACACTCAAAAAATTTTACATTAAACTTCCTTTCCTTCATTTTACCTTATTACAGATGATTTAGTCAAGCGTGATGACAGTAAGAAATGGAAAGAAGGTATGTATTCACGTTTAAATTCACAGTATATAAAACATTCACTTTTAACAAAATCCCAAAAAACAGAAGCTAAATGTGAAGAGCACATAATATGAATTATTTTAAATATATTTAGCATTTTTTTTTTAATTAAATAATGTAAATCTGAGTCATTTGCAAGAACACATGAGAAGAAAATACAATTGTCTGCAACTGGGATATAATTACTCCTAAGGCCTAAAAATACACCAAGAATCACCTGCTTTTGAAAAGTACTTTGTTTGATTTCACTGTAAGTCTCAACATTATGCTCAGTAGTTTATTATTCTCTCTATGTGAACAATTACAGGTAATATTCTTTCAGCAGTGGCATTAAAAAAACAAGAACATTGTATTATGTCAATTTTCTTAACACTGTGTGTAGTTTAGGGTTATTGAAGACTTTAGTGGAGTGGAGTCCAGCAGTAACTGATGAAAGGCAGGTATCCATGCTACCTCAGTTTATTTTCAGGCAAAATGGAGAGAGAAACATTGTGTGTCATTGCCTTTTAATGTCACAAATGGGAGTATCTTTTGCAAGGTTTCTTTCCAAATCTGTTACTGCAGCCTCAGGGTAAAAAGAGGATCCTCATCAAGGTGCACTTCAAGTATTAACCTTACACAAGTCAAGTGAGGATTAGTGTCTTTTCCAGAGATAAAGGTGTCCTAGTAATTATAGTTATTTAATGGTATCAAATTAGAATAAAATCAGTGTAATTCAACAGTACATGTTAGGTACAGGAATGTGTTTTGGCACATTTGGATCTGCTAAACACGAGCATCACACAGGTTCTTAAAAAGCATTATAATGTCACACTGGACAGTATACAAGAGGTGGGGAGACACACAAAAAGCACAGTTCATAATGTGTGCTCACAGCACAGCGTAGATATATGAGATACTTCAGAATGGTTTGGGAAAACATTTGTACATTTTTTTGCAATTGGAGAACAGGTTGAGTTTAAAAAGAAACAACTTTTAACAGTAAAAAGCATTGGAATAAAAACTTGTGCAATTAAAGCCTAAAGAAAATATCTGAAAATATATACATTTCAGTAACAGTTCTGAAAACGCTTTATTTTCTATGTATGTTTGTATTTTATGTATTTTTTTGTTTTGTTTTGTTTTCATTTTATTCTAATAATCTTTCAGAATTCTCCAAAAATAAGAAAATGCATATTTGTTATCCATCTTAATTATTTTGGTGCTTAATGTGTAACCAGAGATTAATTTTTTTTTCTTTCAGAATATGATGCACTCAGGGCTAAATATGGTAAGAATGTTAACTTTATGTTGCACTTTCTCTTGCTTGACTTGATCATTTAAAGAAAGCTCTCTCAAAGTACAACGAGTGAATCAGAGATAGACAGGTTTGGTATGTTGTCAAGTAGTGTTTCTCAACCAGTGGGTTTTACCCCAAATGTGGGTTGCTGAACACCCTAAATGTGTCATCAGCTTTAGTTTTAAAAATAAATGCCATTGCTTCATTAGGAAAGCCAGTGAGTAGGGACAAGTTCCTCAAATGCCTTGTATTAGACTCACAATATTCATCCTAACAATGTGAATGAAATTGGAATGTTTTAAGAACATACAACCCATATTTTCTGAGGTATGGTGAGCAACAGCCATTATGCATTTTCTGTGGTTATCTGTGGTGCGATTTTTCCAAACAAATTCATGAGTCCTTCAGCAGCAAAGACATCCATCCATCCATCCATCCATTTTCCAACCCGCTGAATCCGAACACAGGGTCACGGGGGTCTGCTGGATCCAATCCCAGCCAACACAGGGCACAAGGCAGGAACCAATCCCGGGCAGGGTGCCAACCCACCGCAGGACACACACAAACACACCCACACACCAAGCACACACTAGGGCCAATTTAGAATCGCCAATCCACCTAACCAGCATGTCTTTGGAATGTGGGAGGAAACCGGAGCACCCGGAGGAAATCCACGCAGACACGGGGAGAACATTCAAACTCCACGCAGGGAGGGCCCAGGAAGCGAACCCGGGTCCCCAGGTCTCCCAACTGCGAGGCAGCAGCGCTACCCACTGCGCCACCGTGCCGCCCCAGCAAAGACATTTAAAAATAAAATATGTCACTTAAAGAACTAAATTGTTCGACTTCTTAAAATGAATAATTCAAATCTTAACTCTTCATTAAAAACATTTTAGTATGTTTGTACAACAAGCCAGCATGCAGTCAGGGCATCATCTCATTGCACATTCAATTGCCAAATATAAGAAAGCGCACACGATTGCAAAAAAAGTTTGTCTTGCCTTATGCAGTAGATATCTGCACCAAAATTGACAAGTCAGCCTCAGCATAATAAAACATATTACTCATTGCATTTTGTTTATTTACCCCTGTTTCTGGCAAACTTGTGAAAATCAGATATAAGTGTAGTTTACCTATTGAAAAGACAAATCAAAACTACATTTGTTCCAGTATTAAATACATATGTGTCAAGTAATTTTAAGGTGAATACCGTGTGTATTTAATCTGTTATGTACACTGTATTTAAATGCTGACTATATATTTACTGTTATTTGTTAATGTGTGCCATTCACAGAAAAATGCTGGTTCATTTACTTTAAAATTACTGATTGTAATGAGTTATCAGTGAATAAAAATTGATAAAATGTGGAGCCTTAGACTAGAAGGGTTGAGAATCACTGGTGTACACTCAGAGAATGGTATGAAAATCATATTGGTACCTTACAGTATATGGATGAAGTTAATTTTTTTGCTGGACTTTGTGCTCTTTTGTTGATTTGCAAGTCTGTGGAATCCACTAAGGGGAATTTCCACACCCATACACAAACTAGACTCCTCTCCTTTTATTTACTCTTCTATTGGATATATTATTATCCTATTGTTTATTCATTATCTTAAATGCTTTGGTATTAAGCTTTAGATTACTGTAAGTGAGGTTGTTTTTCCTTTGAAGGTTAATGTTTTATGTTTGTTTTCAACATCAGTGCTCTCTTTTTTCAGTAAACTCGCATCCCAGGGGGTTAGTACCTCAGCTGGTTAAAATTCCATTTGATTGTGAGGGTCTCCCTTTCCCTATAACATGTAAAGAGTGATTTTCTAGGTTTAAGATATGCTTTAGTTTTAGTTTTTATTTAGTTTTTAATTTTGTGTTTTAGGTTTTATTTTCATTTATTTATTTAATTCTTTTTCATTTATTTTTAGTTTTTCAGTTACCAACTTTTAGTTTTTGTTACATTTTTTTTTAGTTTTGCATTACTCATCAAAAATGTGGACAAGTGTAAAAACACAGTTTTTCTTTATAGTGTTCGAAATTGATGTAATTCATGTTGTACCTGTCAACTTAATGCATACAATTTTACTATCTGTGACAAAACTCTTGTTTTCTTATTGTTATGCGAGAGTTCAAGGCTTCCAATATAATCAAAAAATGCAAGAATCAAATAACAAGTGTGCTGTGATGCCATTAACCTGAAACAAGTTTAGTTATGTTTTTTTAATTTCAAAAACACTTTTTTATTTTTGAGATTCCTTTTGTGAGCAGTAAGATCATTGCATGCATATCCTGTTATTTTATATTTATTTTTGATATCTCCTTCTATGAGCTATATGAGATCTACCCATTTTGAAACTCTGAAAGTGTTTTTTTTTTCAGGTAATTCTTATTTTACATATTTTTTTAAATACTGTTTAAGTCATTACTTGAACTCTGTTAATAAACAGATTTTGGCAATTGAGAGACCTTAATGGCAAACTTCTAATAAACAATATCTCAAGTTACGCTCACTCAGTGACATACACATTGGGAGAACATTGAAACTGCATAGACACACAGACCAGGCTGGCAATCAAACCTGAAGTCATGGCACCGTGTGATAGTAATATTATTATTGTTATAGTGTAGACCTACTGCAAAGTAAACATTTGAAGGGAGATCCCCTGTTAAAAACTTTACAAAGATGCATCATTCTAAATATATTAAGATTATTGATCATATTTAAAATCAAGTTGGACTGTTTGAAGGCAAAGTCAGGGAGGCGAGATTGCGTTGGTTTGGACATGTGCAGAGGAGAGATGCTGGGTATATTGGGAGAAGGATGCTAAGGATAGAGCTGCCAGGGAAGAGGAAAAGAGGAAGGCCTAAGGGAAGGTTTGTGAATGTGGTGAGAGAGGACATGCAGGTGATGGGTGTAACAGAACAAGATGCAGAGGATAGAAAGATATGGAAGAAGATGATCCGCTGTGGCAACCCCTAAGAGAAGCAGCCGAAAGAAGAAGAAAAATTTTTCAGACTATTTAGCTGTATCTTCTAAATGTGTGGCATTTTTCAATTTAAGTGCCTTTTCATTGAAGTGTCTTGAAAGTTGCCTGCCATTTGCTGACAGTGGAACACTTTTCACTGACCGTCAATTTTGGCAAATGAGATCCACAGAATAAGTCATTGACAAGTTTTGAGGCTTTTGTATTCAAAGTCAAAGTCAAAAAGTCAAAGTGAACTTTATTGTAATCTCAACCATATACAAGTATATAGATAGACAAAATTGTGAAGCTCAGGGTCCACAGTGTTGTTACATGACGTGCAAATAATAATTTAAAAATAGAATTAAAATTTAAATTAAAATTTAAATTAAAATTAAAACATAAACAAGACAAGACATTGTTGAAAGACAAGACAAAGAAGTAGCAGCAATATCGATGTGTAAGATATGTAATATAATAAATAAATAAATAATAGATATAGATAATACAGAAATGATCAGTGTATGATAATAGTTGTTTAAGACGTGTAAACAATGACAGGTCAGAATGTTTCACAGCAGAAGGATAACAAGAGTGTCAAAATTCTTAAAGGTCAGTAGGAGATTTTCAGTTCTTGTCTACCTGCAGACTTGTCTTTGCAGGACAGTGGCTCGCAGTTATAAAAATTCTGTTTTTAGAGGTGGTTGAGGCCGTGTGGAAGGTCCCAGGGGGCAGCCTGGCGTTAAGGAGTCTAACAGCTTGGGGGTAAAAATTCTCCTGCAACCTGGCAGATCTGGCTTTGATGCTGCAGTATCTTCTCTTGGATGGCAGAAGTGTGAAAAGTCCATGTGAGGGGTGTAAGGGGTCCTGCACAATGCTGCAGGCCTTGCGGACACTGCGTTTGTAAAATGTGTCCTGTACTGAATGGAGAGGCACCCCAATAATGTTCTCTGCTGTCTTCACTATCCTTTGCAAGCGCTTGCGGTCGGATATGTTGCAGTTGCCATACCAGACAGTGATACAGCTGGTCAGAACACTCTCAATGGTGCCTCTGTAGAACATGGTGAGGATGGAAGGGGGAAGACGTGCTCGCTTCAGCCGCCTCAGGAAGTGTAGTCTCTGCTGGACTTTCTTTATTAGTGATAAGGTGTTATGTATCCACGTAAGTTCCTCAGTTATGTGCACACCGAGGAACTTGGTACTCCTAACAGTCTCCACATCTAAACTGTTGATGCTGAGTGGGATGTGGGCAGGACGTGATTTTCTGAAGTCCACGATTATCTCTTTTGTCTTGTCGACATTGAGAGATAGATTGTTGTCTTCACACCATGCGGACAGCCGTTCCACCTCATCTCTGTATGTTCTTTCATCATCCCTGCTTATCAGTCCCAGCACCGTCGTATCATCCGCAAACTTGATGATTTGGTTAGTGTTGTGCATGGCTGTGCAGTTGTTAGTCAGCAGGGTGAACAGCAGTGGACTAAGCACGCAGCCCTGTGGCGCTCCAGTGCTCAGTGTGATGATGCTGGAAGTGTTGTAGCCCATCCGTACTGACTGGGGCCTCTCTGTCAAGAAGTCCAGGATCCAATTGTAGAGGGTGGTGTTCAGGCCCAATCTGCTCAGTTTTACAACCAGCTTTTTAGGGATGATTGTGTTGAAGGCAGAGCTAAAGTCTATGAATAGCATCCTGACATATGTGTCTTTTTTATCCAGATGTGTCAGGGAGAGGTGAAGGGCAGAGCATATGGCATCCTCAGTTGACCTGTATGCAAACTGAAGAGGGTCAAGGGAGGCCAGGAGATTAGCCTTTATGTGTGACATGACTAACCTTTCGAAGCACTTCATTATGATTGGCGTGAGTGCAACTGGTCGGTAGTCATTCAGGTATGTCACTGATGACTTCTTCGGCACTGGTATGATCGTGGTCAACTTGAAGCATGCTGGGACTGACGAGTGGCTCAGAGATGTGTTGAAGATGTCTGTGAGGACATCCAGCCAGTTGACTGGCACATTCTTTGAGCACACGACCAGGTATGTTGTCAGGTCCTGCAGCCTTGCGTGGATTGACTCTGGATAGAGTCCTCTTCACGTCATTTATGGAGAGACATAGTGCCTGGTCAGTGGAGGGAGGTGTTGCTTTTCTCGCAGGCTCTTTGTTCTGCGCCTCAAACCGTGCGAAGAAGTTGTTCAGCTCATCCGGAAGGGAGGCATCATCATCGCTGCTGTGTGGGTTGGGTTTGTAGTTTGTAATTGTCTGAACGCCCTGCCACATACGACATGTGTCTCTGGTGCTGCTGAATTGTTTGTTGATCCTCTGCGCGTATGCCCACTTAGCTCTCCTTATAGCGCGAGACAAGTTGGCTCTGGTCATCCTGCGGACGGCCTTGTCTCCAGATCTGAAGGCTGCATTTCTGATCTTGAGCAGCTTGTGCACTTCTCTTGTCATCCAGGGCTTTTGGTTGGCTCTTTTGGTAACATCCTTGGTAACAGTAACATCCTCTATGCATTTGGAGATATAGCCAGTCACAGAGTCTCTGTTCTAGAAGGGAAAGCTTGACTAATAGATGAAAACACCAATAAAATCCACAGTCTCAGATGCCAGCAGTGAGGGATGCTTAACACATGCACACAAATCAATGATCATTCTGAACTAAATTTATGACTGCACGGACAGGTTTTATATATTTATTAATAAATATACCAGCAGCCACACACTTGTGTATACATTATGCACAAAGATGATTGTGGTGAAAGTTAACATTACAAAAAATAGCTTCAACTTTGTTTTTTTTTATTTTTATTTAGATCTAGTTTACATTCAGAGATATGATGATTTTTTTTCATTTACAACATATTTTTGTTTTAGTTTTCATTAACAGGAATAACACTGGTATCATGTAACCATGTTAGGTAAAAATGCACTATCACACAGCTAGAACTGGTTAGCAAAGAGTCTCATTTTCAAATGATTAAAATATTCCAGTTTTTAACCTGTCTTTTCTCTATTTGTTTGTATTTATTCATTACTGTCTGTTATTAGATACAACTAGGAAGGCAAGTTTCACATTTTCTTCTTTAAACATGACTAAATAAAAACCTTGAACCTTAGGCAAGTACATAGTGGAAGAATGTCTGCATGTGTGAACTCTCTTTAAGGTCACCATCCTTAATCCTCTATGTCCCAAACGGCTATCACATTTATGAATTGAAAAACACTCAAAAAATTTTACATTAAAATTCCTTCCTTCATTTTACCTTTTTACAGATGATTTAGTCAAGCGTGATGACAGTAAGAAATGGAAAGAAGGTATGTATTCACGTTTAAATTCACAGTATATGAAACATTCACTTCTAACAAAATCCCAAAAAACAGAAGCTAAATGTTAAGATCACATAAAATGAATTATTTTAAATTTATTTAGCATTTTTTTATAATTAATGTAAATGTGAGTCATTTGCAAGAACACATGAGAAGAAAATACAATTGTCTGCAACTGGGATATAATTACTCCTAAGGCCTAAAAATACACCAACAATCACCTGCATTGGAAGTGTACTTTGTTTGATTTCACTGTAAGTCTCAACATTATGCTCAGTAGTTTATTATTCTCTCTATGTGGACAATTACAGGTAATATTCTTTCAGCAGTGGCATTAAAAAAACAAGAACATTGTATTATATAAATTTTCTTAACACTGTGTGTAGTTTAGGGTTATTGAGGACTTTAGTGGAGTGGAGTCCAGCAGTAACAGATGAAAGGCAGGTGTCCATGCTATCTCAGTTTATTTTCAGGCAAAATGGAGAGAGAAACATTGCGTATCATTGCCTTTTAATGTCACAAACGGGAGTATCTTTTGCGAGGTTTCTTTCCAAATCTGTTTTGCAGCCTCAGGGTAAAAAGAGGATCCTCATCAAGGTGCACTTCAAGTATTAACCTTACACAAGTCAAGTGAGGATTAGTGTCTTTTCCAGAGATAAAAGTGTCTTAGTAATTAAAGTTATTTAATGTGATTTAATGGTATCAAGTTAGAATTAAAATCAGTTTAATTCAACAGTACATGTTAGGTACAGGAATGTGTTTTGGCACATTTGGATCTGCTAAACACGAGCATCAGACAGGTTCTTAAAAAGCATTATAATGTCACACTGGACAGTATACAAGAGGTGGGGAGACACACAAAAAGCACAGTTCATAATGTGTGCTCACAGCACAGCATAGATAAATGAGATACTTCAGAATGGTTTGGGAAAACATTTGTACATTTTTTTGCAATTGGAGAACAGGTTGACTTTTAAAAGAATCAACTTTCAATAGTAAAAAGCATTGGAATAATAATTTGTGCCATTAAAACCTAAATAAAATATCTGAAAATATATACACTTCAGTAACAGTTTTTCTGGAAACACTTTATTTTTTATGTATGTCTGTATTTTATGTATTTTTTTTGTTTTGTTTTCCTTTTATTCTAATAATCTTTCAGAATTCTCCAAAAATAAGAAAATGCATAATTGTTATCCATCTTAATTATTTTGGTGCTTAATGTGTAACCAGAGATTAAATTTTTTTTCTTTCAGAATATGATGCACTCAGGGCTAAATATGGTAAGAATGTTAACTTTATGTTGCACTTTATCTTGCTTGACTTGATCATTTAAAGAAAGCTCTCTCAAAGTACAGCGAGTGAATCAGAGATAGACTGGTTTGCTATGTTGTAAAGTAGTGTTTCTCAACCAGTGGGTTTTACCCCAAATGTGGGTTGCTGAACACCCGAAATGCGTCATCAGCTTTAGTTTAAAAAGAAATGCCATTGGTTCATTAGGAATGCCAGTGAGCAGGGACAAGTTCCTTAAATGCCTTGTATCAGATTCACAACATTCATCCTAATAACGTGAACAAAATTGGAATGTTTTAAGAACATACAATCCATATTTCCTGAGGTATGGTGGGCAACAGCAATTATGCATTTTCTGTGGTTATCTGTGGTGTGATATTTCCAAACAAATTCATGAATCCTTCAGCAGCAAAGACATTTGAAAATAAAATATGTTACTTAAAGAATTAAATTGTTTGACTTTTTAAAATGAATAATTCAAATCTTAACTCTTCATTAAAAACATTTTAGTATGTTTGTACAACAAGCCAGCATGCAGTCAGGGCATCATCTCATTGCACATTCAATTGCCAAATATAAGAAAACACACACGATTGCAAAACAGTTTGTCTTGCCTTATGCAGTAGATATCTGCACTAAAATTGACGAGTCAGCCTCAGCACAATAAAACATATTACTCTATGCATTTTGTTTACTTACCCCTGATTTTGGCAAACTTGTGAAAATCGGATATAAGTGTAGGTTACCTATTGAAAAGACAAATTAAAACTAAATTTGTTCTAGTATTAAATACGCACGTGTCAAGTAATTTTAAGGTGAATACCGTGTGTATTTAATTTGTTATGTACACTGTATTTAAATGCTGACTATGTATTTACTGTTATTTGTTAATGTGTGCCATTCACAGAAAAATGCTGGTTCATTTACTTCAGAATTACTGATTATAATGAGTTATCAGTGAATAAAAATTGATAAAATGTGGAGCCTTAGACTAGGAGGGTTGAGAATCACTCAGAGAATGGTATGAAAATCATATTGGTACCTTACACTATATGCATGATGTTAATTTTTTTGCTGGACTGTGTGCTCTTTTGTTGATTTGCAAGTCTGTGGAATCCACTAAGGGGAATTTCCACACCCATACACAAACTAGACTGCTCTCCTTTTATTTACTCTTCTATTGGATATACTGTATTATTATCCAATTGTTTATGCATTATCTTAAATGCTTTTGTATTAGGCTTTAGATTACTGTAAGTGAGGTTGTTTATCCTTTGAAGGTTAATATTTTATGTTTGTTTTCAACATCAGTGCTCATTTTTTTCAGTGAACTCACATCCCAGGGGGTTAGTACCTCAGCTGGTTAAAATCCCTTTTGATTGTGAGGGTCTCCCTCTCCCTGTATCATGTTAAGCGTGATTTTCTAGTTTTAATATATGCTTTAGTTTTAGTTTTTATTTAGTTTTTAATTATGTGTTTTAGGTTTTATTTTTTTTTCTTCTTTTTCATTTAGTTTTAGTTTTTCAGTTACCAACTTTTAATTTTTGTTACTTTTTTTTTAGTTTTGCATTACTCATCAAAAATGTGGACAAGTATAAAAACACAGTTTTTCTTTATAGTGTTCGAAATTGATGTAATTCGTGTTTTACCTGTCAACTTAATACATACAATTTTACTATCTGTGACAAAACTCTTATTTTCTTATCATAATGTGATAGTTCAAGGCTTCCAATATAATCAAAAAATGCAAAAAATCAAATAACAAGTGTGCTGTGATGCCATTAACCTGAAACAAGTTTAATTAAGTTTTTTTAATTTCAAAAACACTTTTTTTATTTTTGTGATTCCTTTTGCAAGCAGTAAGATCACTGCATGCATATCCTGTTATTTTATATTTATTTTTGATATCTCCTTATATGAACTATATGAGATCTACCCATTTTGAAACTCTGAAAGTGTTTTTTTTTTCAAGTAATTCTTATTTTACATATTTTTTAAAATACTGTTTAAGTCATTAGTTGAATTCTGTTAATAAACAGATTTTGGCAATTGAGAGACCTTAATGAAAGAACTTCTAATAAACAATATTTCAAGTTACGCTCACTCAGTGACATACACATTGGGAGAACATTAAAACTGCATAGACACACAGACCAGGCTGGCAATCAAACTTTAACTTATGGCACCGTGTGATAGTAATATTGTTATTGTTGCTTTTATTATTATTATTATTATTATTATTAATACATTTTATTCATATAGCACCTTTTGAATGCTCAGAGTACTTCAGAATAGTCAAAATAGTACCATAGAAATAAAAGCAAAGATGACTTTACTAACACAGGAGACAAACTAGTAGCTAACATTAATAAATATTTGAAAGTCAACGTATGGAATTAAATTAAGAAACAAGCAGGAGAAAAAAGAAAACTTTCAACAGTTACATGTAGGAATATAATTGTTGATGTTACAATTACCCGAGACACTTAGAATAAGGAACAATGAATAGCATAGTATAAGGATAAAAATAGGATAAGAGTGGATTTCATTATCAGTTTTGCAGCCTCAACCATTCAATGGCTGTTCATCTGCTAGACCTACTGCAAAGTAAACACTTGAAGGGAGATCCCCTGTTACAAACTTTACAAACCTGCATCATTCTGAATATATTAAAATTATTGCATGTCATTCATTTGCTATCAATGAAATATTTAACATAGAGCAGTTCATCATGATAGTGTAGCAGGAATGTTCCCTCTCACACCACACCGCTCATAATTGTATATAAGTAATAATAACCTAATTAAAACTAAGCACATATGTGTAATGTCACCTTGGTTGATAACATTGACTCCATGTTCCGCATCTGCTTAATATGTCACTGAAAAGTTTCATTCAGTAAATGAGCATTACCTGTTTTGAAGTAAGGTTAAATGGCTGACGTGCATACCGTCTTTGATGTATAAAGATACCTTTTTTTTCCAGCCTAAATAATGCCTGAATTTTTTTTTTTATAATTTTATTGACTTTTTTGTAATCACACAACATTACATACAAATTGATCAGTTTTTACAAAAATAGGATTGAAAACAAATCAACCCCCACCCCTGAGAAAGAGAGCATGGCCAGCAGAGTAAAACTTAAAGCTAGTAAAAATAGGTAAATAGATGAATTAATAAGTAAATAATGATAAATGGAGAAGAAACCGAAATGGGGAAAGAATCTGCTTCCTCAGTGCTTTAAATGCTTATTCTAAAATGTTATTGATTAGATCCTGCCAAGTTCTGCACAGATCCTCTAAGTGTGAATTTGATTTTTTCCAGTTTCAAATAGTATATAAAATCAGTTACCCACTGACTTAACAGAGGAGAGTTAGGATTCTTCCAATTGAAGAAGATAAGTCTATGTGTGAATGCCTGAATTTGGAGCGTGGGGATGAGTATTCATTGAGCTTAACAAATCCTCCTCATATTTAATTTTTCAGACTATTTAGCTGTATCTTCCAAATGTGTGCCATTTTTTAATTTAAGTGCCTTTTCATTGAAGTGTTGTGAAAATTGCCTGCCATTTGCTGACAGTGGGACACTTTTGACTGACCGTCAATTTTAGCAAATGAAATCCACAGAATGAGTCATTGACAAGTGCTGAGGCTTTTGTATTCGGTTCTAAAAGGGAAAGCTTGACTGATAGATGAAAAGACCAATAAAATCCATAGTCTCAGATGCCAGCAGTGAGAGATACTTAACACATGCACACAAATCAGTGATCATTTTTAACTAAAGTTATGTCTGCATGGACAGGTTTTAAATATTATTTAATAAATATACCAGCAGCCACACACTTGTGTATACATTATGCACAAAGACTAGCGTGGTAAAAGTTAAAATTACAAAAAATAGCTTCAGCTTTGTTTTTTTTTTTTCATTCTTATTTAGATCTAGTTTTCATTCAGGGAAATTATGTTTTTTTTTCATTAACAACATATTTTTGTTTTAGTTTTCATTATAAGGAATAACACTGGTATCATGTATCGATGTTCGGTAAACATGCACTATTATACAGCTAGAACTGGTTAGCAAAGAGTCTCGTTTTCAAATGATTAAAAATGTTACAGTTTTTAACCTGTCTTGTCTCTGTTTGTTTGTATTTATTCATTACTGTCTGTTATTAGATACAACTAAGACGGCAAGTTTCACATTTTCTTCTTTAAACATGACTAAATAAAAACCTTGAACCTTAGGCAAGTACATAGTGGAAGAATGTCTGCATGTGTGAACTCTCTTCAAGGTCACCATCCTTAAACCTGTATGTCCCAAATGGCTATCACATTTATAAAAAAGAAAAACACTCTTAAAAAATTTTAAGTCAACATTCCTTTCCTTGATTTTACCTTATTACAGATGATTTAGTCAAGCGTGATGACAATAAGAAATGGAAAAAAGGTATGTATTCACGTTTAAATTCACAGTATATGAAACATTCACTTTTAACAAAATCCCAAAAAACAGAAGCTAAATGTGAAGAGCACATAAAATGAATTACTTTTAATTTATTTAGCATTTTTTTATTATTAAATAATGTAAGTCTGAGTCATTTGCAAGAACTCATGAGAAGACAATACAGTTGTCTGCAACTAGGATTTCATTACTTCTAAAGCCTAAACATATACTAAGAATCGCCTGCTTTTGAAATGTACTTTGTTTGATTTCACTGTAAATCTCAATGTTATGCTCAGTAGTTTATTATTCTCTCTATGTGAACAATTACAGGTAATATTATTTCAGCAGTGGCATTAAAAAAACAAGAACATTGTATTATGTAAATTTTCTTAACACTGTGTGTAGTATAGATAGATAGGTAGGTAGGTAGGTAGGTAGGTAGGTAGGTAGGTAGGTAGGTAGGTAGGTAGGTAGGTAGGTAGGTAGGTAGGTAGGTAGGTGGGTGGGTGGGTGGGTGGGTGGGTAGGTAGGTAGGTAGGTACGTACGTACGTACGTACTTTATTATTCCCAAGGGGAAATTCACATATTCCAGCAGCAGCATACTGATAATAAAAACAATATTAAAATAAAGATTGATAACAATGCAGGAAAAAAAAAAACAAACAATAACTTTGTATAATGTTAATAATTGTATTTGTATAATTGAAGACTCGCATAGATTGGGAGAGGAACGATTTTCTCAGTCTGTCAGTGGAGCAGGACAGTGACAGCAGTCTGTAGCTGAAGCTGCTCTTCTGTCTGGAGATGATACTGTTTAGTGGATGCAGTGGATTCTCCATAATTGATAGGAGCCTGCTGTGCGCCCAACGCTCTGCCACAGATGTCAAGCTATCCAGCTCCATGCCAACAATAGAGCCTGCCTTCCTCACCAATTTGTCCAGGCGTGAGGCATCCTTCTTCTTTATGCTGCCTCCCCAGCACACCACCGCGTAGAAGAGGGCGCTCGCCACAACCGTCTGATAAAACATCTGCAACATCTTATTGCAGATGTTGAAGGACGCCAGCCTTCTAAGGAAGTATAACCGGCTCTGCCCTTTCTTACACAGAGCATCAGTATTGGCAGTCCAGTCTAATTTATCATCCATTTAGCTTTATTGAGGACTTTAGTGGAGTGGAGGCAAAATGGAGAGAGATACATTTTGTGTCATTACCTTTCGATGACACAAACGGGAGTATCTTTTGCAAGGTTTCTTTCCAAATCTGTTACTGGAGCCTCAGGGTAAAAAGAGGATCCTCATCAAGGTGCACTTCAAGTATTAACCTTACACAAGTCAAGTGAGGATTAGTGTCTTTTCCAGAAATAAGGTGTCCTAGTAATTAAAGTTATTAATGTGATTTAATGGTATCAAGTTAGAATAAAAATCAGCTTAATTCAACAGTACATGTTAGGTACAGGAATATGTCTTGGCACATTTGGATCTGCTAAACACAAGCATCACACAGGTTCTTAAAAAGCATGTATTATGTCATACTGGACAGTATTACAAGAGTATGTGAGATACTTCAGAATGGTTTGGGAAAACATTTGTACATTTTTTTGCAATTGGAGAACAGGTTGATTTTTAAAAAGAAACAACTTTTAATAGTAGAAAGCATTGGAATAATAACTAGTGCCATTAAAACCTAAAGAAAATATCTGAAAATATATACACTTCAGTAACAGTTTTTACAGTAACAGTTCTGGAAACATTTTATTTTCTATGTACGTCTGTATTTTATTTGTTTATTTTTTTGTTTTCATTTTATTCTAATAATCTTTCAGAATTCTCCAAAAATTTGAAAATGAGTAATTGTTATCCATGTTAATTATTTTGGTGCTTAATGTGTAACCAGAGATTTAAAATGTTCTCTTTCAGAATATGATGCACCCAGGGCTAAATATGGTAAGAATGTTAACTTTATGTTGCACAGTATCTTGCTTGACTTGATTGTTTAAAGAAAGCTCTCTCAGAGTACAGCGAGTGAATCAAAGATAGACAGGTTTGCTATGTTGTAAAGTAGTGTTTCTCAATCAGTGGGTTTTACCCCAATTGTGGGTTGCTGAACACCCTAAATGCATCATCAGCTTTAGTTTAAAAGGAATGCCATTGCTTCAGTAGGAAAGCCAATGAGCAGGGACAAGTTACTCAAATGCCTTGTATCAGACTCACATCATTCATCCCAAAAACTTGAACCAATTGGGAATGTTTTGAGAACTTGACATTTTGTTTCAACTAATTTTAAGATGAGTATCATGTGTATTTAATCTGTTATGTATGCTGTATTTAAATGCTGATTATGTATTTACTGTTTCTCAAGAATGAGTCGGAGACATCATAAAGAGTTGGGGCAGCCACCTGTATAATATTTTCTCGGCTGCAAAAGTCACTTTGTATGGTAGCACGATGTGCCTACAACAGAGTCCAAAACAGAATTGCCTGTACTGAGGCAAGATGGCAGTTTTAAAGGCCCGGAGGGGAAATGACATCATCAGTGCAGGAACTGGGAGTGGCGTCCTCGTGCCCGGAAGTGACGTCATCATCGGGGCCAGCAACAGGCAGGATTTTGCGGGAAAGGTCTGCAAGGGACTGAGAGAAACAGTCAGTACACTCCTCCACTCGTCCCGGCCTGGCATAGAATTACTATTGTTTTGGCCCTTCAGCTGTTTCCCATGTGCGCGTGTGTGACAAGGCCCACCCCTCAGCCCAGACCCATTGGGTGCTAAAGTGCTAAACGCTGTCTTAGCCCAGTTCCAGCATACGCTTGATTTCAAGCTCCCCCTCTGCCTTCTTTGCCTCGGGAAGACGATATGGGCATTCTCGTACGATAACCCCGGGCTCTGTCACTATGTCGTGCGCAATCAGAGAGATCCTTCCGGGTTTCTCATTCACTACCTCCGTAACCGACAGGACAGCTGTTTCAAGCTCTCATCTCTGCCTAGCATTTAACTCGGAAACGAAGTTAAGGCTGTCGCTCTGAGCAATGAAAGAGCGGGGCTGAGCGGAGGAGGGATCGGGATCCTTTTCTTTCCACAGCTTCACCAAGTTCACATGATATACCCGCTCACTCGGTCGACGATTGGGTTGTGTTACCAAATAATCAACAAGCCCTTTCCTTTCCTTAACTTCATATGGACCTTGCCAATAGGCAAGTAATTTAGAATGGGAGGTAGGAGTCAACACCATGACCTGATCCCCTGGTTGGAATTCCCGAAGAGTCGTGCCATGATCATAATAGTGGGCCTGTGCTGCTTGCGCCTCCTCCATTTGACTTTTTAAAAGAGGTCAAATTTTCCCAAATCGATCACTTAATTGCGCGATATATTTTAACATATTGGTAGAGGGAAGAGCCTCTCCTTCCCATCCTTCTGTTAAAACATCCAATATTCCTTGGGCTGTCGTCCATATAACAATTCAAAAGGTAAGAACCCCGTAGAGACTTGTGGGACTTCCCGATAGGCAAAGAGCACGAGTGGGAGGAGCTGGTCCCAGTTCCTCCCGTCCTTGTTGACCACCTTGTGCAGCATTTGCTTGAGAGTCTGATTAAACCTCTCGACAAGACCGTCGGTTTGATGATAATACACCGCGGTCTTTAAGTGCTTTATTTTAAGTAACTTGGCTGTTTCCTTGAACGTCTCCGAGGCAAAGGGCGTCACCTTGGTCTGTAAGGACTTTTTAGGGATTCCGACACGCAAAAAGACCCCTACTAGTTCCCGTGCGATAGCTTTAGACGTGGCAGAACGCAGTGGAACTGCCTCTGGATATTGGGTAGCATAATCTACAAGGACTAGTATATATTTATGTCCTCAGGATGAGGGCTCCAGAGGTCCTACTATATCGACCCCAATACGCTCAAAGGGAACATCAATCAAGGGAAGGGGAACGAGAGGAGCGTGGTCCCTCCTAGGAATTTGCTGCAGTTGACACTCTGGGCAAGAGATTAAAATGATTAAAAATGTTACAGTTTTTAACCTGTCTTGTCTCTATTTGTTTGTGTTTATTCATTACTGTCTGTTATTAGATGCAACTAGGAAGGGAAATTTCACATTTTCTTGTGTAAACATGACTAAATAAAAACCTTGAACCTTAGACAAGTACATATTGGAAGAATGTCTGCATGTGTGAACTCTCTTCAAGGTCACCATCCTTAAACCTGTATGTTCCAAACGGCTATCACATTTATAATAAAGAAAAACACTACAGTAATCCCTCCTCCATCACGGGGGTTGCGTTCCAGAGCCACCCGCGAAATAAGAAAATCCACGAAGTAGAAACCATATGTTTATATGGTTATTTTTATATTGTCATGCTTGGGTCACAGATTTGCGCAGAAACACAGGAGGTTGTAGAGAGACAGGAATGTTATTCAAACACTGCAAACAAACATTTGTCTCTTTTTCAAAAGTTTAAACTGTGCTCCATGACAAGACAGAGATGACAGTTCTGTCTCACAATTAACAGAATGCAAACATATCTTCCTCTTCAAAGGAGTGCACGTCAGGAGCACAGGCTGTCAGAAACAGAGAGGAAAGCAAACAAATCAATAGGGCTGTTTGGCTTTTAAGTATGCGAAGCACCGCCGGTACAAAGCTGTTGAAGGCGGCAGCTCACACCCCCTCCGTCAGGAGCAGGGTGAGAGAGAGAGAGAGAGAGACAGAGAAAAACAAAACAGTGAAAAATCAATACGTGCCCTTTGAGCTTTTAAGTATGTGAAGCACCGTGCAGCATGTCGCTTCACGAAGCAGCTGCACACAGAAGGTAGCAACATGAAGATAATCTTTCAGCATTTTTAGACGAGCGTCCGTATCGTCTAGGTGTGCGAACAGCCCCCCTGCTCACACCCCCTACGTCAGGATCAGAGAAAGTCAGTGCAAGAGAGACAGAGAAAAGTAAGTTGGGTAGCTTCTCAGCCATCTGCCAATAGCGTCCCTTATATGAAATCAACTGGGCAAACCAACTGAGGAAGCATGTACCAGAAATTAAAAGACCCATTGTCCTCAGAAATCCGCGAACCAGCAAAAAATCCGCGATATATATTTAAATATGCTTACATATAAAATCCGCGAAAGGCGAAGCGCGATATAGCGAGGGATCACTGTACTACGCTGAGTAGTTTATTATACTCTCTGTGTGGATAATTACAGGTAATATTCTTTCAGCAGCGGCATTAAAAACAAGAACAGTGTATTATATAAATTTTCTTAACACTGTGTGTAGTTTAAGGTTTTTAGGGACATTAGTGGAGTCCAGCAATAACAGATGAAAGGTAGGTGTCCATGCTACCTCAGTTTCTTCTCAGGCAAAATGGAGAGAGAAACATTGTGTGTCATTGCCTTTTGATAACACAAATGAGAGTATCTTTTGCAAGGTATCTTTCTAAATCTATTAGTGCAGCCTCAGGGAAAAGAGGATCCTCAACGAGGTGCACTTCAAGTATTAACCTTGCCCAAGTCAAGCGAGGATTAGCGTCTTTTCCAGAAAATAAGGTGCCCTAGTAATTAAAGTTATTTAATGTGATTTAATGGTATCAAGTTAGAGTAAAAAATCAGTTTAATTCAACACACGTTAGGTAAAGGAATATGTCTTGGCACATTTGGAATTGCTAAACACAAGCATCACACAGGTTCTTAAAAAGCAATATTATATCACACTGGACTATATTACAAGAGTGGGGAGACACACAAAAAACACAGTTTATGGCATGTGCTCACAGCACAGCGTAGATGTATGAGATCATTCAGAAAGGTTTGGAAAAACATTTGTACAATTTTTTCAATTTGAGAAAAGGTTGAGTTTAAAAAGAAACAACTTTTAATAGTAAAATGGGTGGGAATAATAACTAGCGTCATTAAAACCTAAGGAAAATATCTGAAAATATATACACTTCAGTAACTGTTGTTTCAGGAAAGACTTTATTTTCTATGTATGTGTGTATTTTATTTATTTATTTCATTTTCATTTTATTCTAATAATCTTTCAGAATGTGCCAAAAATCAGAAAATGCATAATTTTTATCCATCTTAATTATTTTGGTGCTTAATGTGTAACCAGAGATTTAAAATGTTCTCTTTCAGAATATGATGCACTCAGGGCTGAATTTGGTAAGAATGTTAACTTCATGTTGCACTTTCTCTTGCTTGACTTGATCATTTAAAGAAAGCTCTCTCAAAGTACAGCGAGTGAATCAAAGATAGACAGGTTTGGTATGTTATCAAGTAGCGTTTCTCAACCAGTGTGGTTTACCCCAAATGTGGGTTGCTGAACACCCTAAATGCATCATCAACTTTAGTTTAAAAGAAAAATGCAATTACTTCATTAGGAAAGCCAGTGAGCAGGGACACGTTCCTCAAATGCCTTGTATCAGACTCACAACATTCATCCCAAAATCTTGAACCAAATAGGAATGTTTTAAGAACATACAATCCAGATTTTCTGAGGTATGGCAACAGCCATTACGCATTTTCTGTGGTTATCCGTGGTGCGATACTAACAAACAAATTCATGAATCCTTCAGCAGCAAAGACATTTGAAAATAAAATATGTTACTTAAAGAAGAGAAAAGCCAAGCAAAATGACACCTTTTATTGACTAACTAAAAAGATTACAATATGCAAGCTTTCGAGGCAACTCAGGCCCCTTCTTCAGGCAAGATGTAGTACAGGAACTGAAGTTTCCTATGTTTATATACACACTCTAGGACAAGAAACAACATTGGTAAATATTTAAATGAGAAATTTTAAATGTAAAAAATTAATAGATTCATTCAGGCTAGGGTTAATTTAACAAGAGAGAAAAGAACAATGTATTGTCAAGATCTCTGGATAAGATAACTGTCCAACAAAGTCTTTTGAAGTTTGTAATGAGTTTTTCAAAACAATGTGGGTCTGTAGACATGTTGTCTGTCATTCTGAGAGATGTTAACAATCCTCATATCTGGCCATAAAACTCTTGTCTTTATTCAATCCATGTTGTAAAGTATTAAATTTTAGCATGAGTTTAACTTCCCATTCTTTTCTCTCTTGCTGTGTTTTGAAGTTGCCCATAAGCACTGTGACTTTAAAGTCCTTCTCACAGTGTCCATGGCTGTTGAAGTGGGCCGCCACAGGAACATCTGTTGTCATTCTGAGAGATGTAAACAATCCTCATATCTGGCCATTACGTAAAGAAGTAAATTGTTTGACTTTTTAAAATGAATAATTAAAATCTTGACTTTTCAGAAAAAACATTTTAGCATGTTTGTACAACAAGCCAGCATGCACTCAGGGCATCATTTCATTGTATATTGTGACAGATAGGGGGCACTGTCGTCCCCTTGAACCCTTAGACACCACATAAAAGTAAAAAAATTACTTTATTAATAATAATAATTGTGCAAAAAGCACCCTCCACTCCACAATACTCAATAATAATAAACAATACAATAATCCTCCACTCCCAGACGCGTTGCCACCCTTCCGCCCAGCTCAGCTCGATGTCTGGGATCTCACACAGTCCTTTTATAGTCCGTGACCCGGAAGTGCTTCTGAGCCCTCAGTCCATGTGATTATCCAGCACTTCCAGGTCAGGTAAAAACTTCTCTTTTTCTTCAGCCCGGAAGTATATCATTTCTTCCTTTCCCGTGACTTGGAAATACTTCCGGGCTATATGGAAAATATAAATCCCTGGGCCTCCCTGCAGCGACTCCTGGCGGCCCCCATGGTATCCTGCAGGGCTGTGCATTATAACTCCACTATCCATGATTCCCTGCTGGCATTCGGGGCACCTCCATGCTGCAAGGAGGGCTCCATCTGGCGGCCTGGGGGTATTGGCCGGGATGAATGGCTGACCATATCTCACAATATTCAATTGCCAAATATAAGAAAGCGCACACAATTGCAAAACAGCTCGTTTTGCCATATGCAATAGATATGTACAGCAGAATTCTAGATGAGTCAGTCCTAGCAAACTATAAACATATTATTCTGCATTTTGTTTACTTACCCCTGATTTTGTCAAACTTCTGAAAATCAGATAAACACAGATGAGCTATTAAAAAGACAACTGAACACTAAATTTGTTTCAGTATTAAACACCCATGTGTCAAGTAATTTTAAGATGAGTACCATGTGTATTTAATCTGTTATGTATACTGTACTTAAATGCTGATTATGTATTTACTGTTATTTGTTAATGTGTGCCATTCACGAAAAAATGCTGGTTAATTTACTTTAAAATTATGTGAATAAAAATTGATAAAATGTTGATCCTTAGACCAGAAGGGTTGAGATTCACTGGTGTAGACTCAGAGAATGGTATGAAAATCATATTGGTACCTTACACTGTATGGATGATGTAAATTTGTTTTGCTGGACTGTGTGCTCTTTTGCTGATTTCCAAGTGTGTAGAATCAACTAAGGGGAATTTCCACACCCATACACAGACTTGACTGCCCTCCTTTTATTTACTCTTCTACAAGATATAAAACTCCCCTGTTTTTTATGCATTTTCTTAAATGCTTTTGTAATAGTCTTTAGGTTACTGTAAATGGTGTTGTTTTTCCTTTGAAGGTTAATGTTTTATGTTTGTTTTCAACATCAGTGCACTCTTTTTTTCAGTGAACTTGCATCCCATGGGGGTAGTACCTCAGCTGGTTAAAAGCCCATTTGATTGCGAGGGCCTCCCTTTCCACTCCCCCATACCTGATTTCCCAATCCAGTAGTTTCCAGCTCAAGTACATTTTAGGGTGTTCAGCACCGTTGATGCTTTGGCTGAACATGGCACCCAGACTTTTGTCCAAAGTGTCAGTCTGTAAGGTGAAAGGAAAAGAGAAGTCAGGAATTATTTGCACCGGTGCTGACTTAAGAGCCTGCTTTAAGTCACAGAATACAACCTCTGCTTTCGTATCCCAAACCATAGTATTTTAGACTAGTTTTTTTGTTATGTCTATTAGTGATAATGATTCGGCTGCACAATAAGTTTGGTTGGGACGTAGCATTCTATTCACCAAATGCTGGAAGGTTCCTGGTGCACCATGCAAACCGAATGGAAGGTCCTTGTACTGCCAGTGTCCACTTGGCGTACTGAACATAGTTTTTTCCTTTTTGGATTCCATTAAATGCTTTTGTCGTGTCTAGTGTGGTCAGATATTGAGCCTTCCCAAGCCCCTCAAGGAGTTCATCCATGTGGGGCATTGAGTAGGCATCAAATCAGGACTTTTGATTCAACCAACGGAAGTCATTGCAAAAACACCAACTCCTATCTGGCTTTGGGACGAGAACAATGGGACTGGACCAGGGACTAAAATGATCCTCGCTCACACCCAAGATCCATCTTGTGTCTGATCTCAAGTTCCACTTCTGCACGTTTGGCTTAAAGTAGGCAATAATGGCATTTGCTAGTCGTTCATCTACCACTTCTGTGACAAATGAGATGTCTGCTTCCAGCTCTTGTTACTGTTGTGGAACCTCCCAATAAGCAAACAACACAAGGGGAATCAACTGATCCCAGTTTTGTCCATCCTTGCTGACCACCATGCATAGCATTTGTTTGAGGGTGTGATTACACCTTTCTACTGGACCATCAGTTTGAGGATGGAATACTTAAATGTTTAATTTGAAGTAACTTGGCAACCTCCTTCAAAATATCTGAGGTTAATAGCATCCCTTGCTCCATTAGGATTTCTTTAGAGATTCTGACACAGGCAAAGACCCTACAAGTTCCCATGCAAAAGTTTTAGAATTAGCCACTTGTAAAGGGATGGCTTTGGGATAACAAGTAGTGTAATCCACTATGACAAGAATATATTTACAGTGCCATGCAAAAGCCTGGGCACCCTTCCTTAAAATGTCTGTTACCGTGAATAGTTAAGTGAGCAGAACATGAACTGATCACCAGGCATAAAGTTAAAGATGACACATTTCTTTAATATTTTAAGAATGATTGCATTTTCATTTCCATCATTCACAGGCGCAAAATACCAAAAAAATTAAAAGGGCCTGAAGCACAAGTTTGGACACCCAACATGGTCAGTACTTAGTAATAAGTAACACATCCTTTGGCAAGTATCACAGCTTAGAAACAGTTCTTGTAGCCAGCTAATAGTCTTTCAGTTCTTACTTGAGGTATTTTCACCCATTCATCTTTGCAAAAGGTTTCTAATTATGCAAGATTTTTGTTCCATCTTGCATGCATTGCTCTTTAAAGATCTATCCACAAATCCTCAATGATGTTTGAGTCAGGGGACTGTGAGGACCATGGCAAAACCATAAGCTTGCGCCTCCTGAGGTATTCCATTGTAGATCTTGAGGTTTGTTTTGAATCATTATCTTCTTGTAAGACCCATCCTCTTTTTAACTTCAACTTTTTTACAGATGGTGTGATGTTTGTGTCCAGAATTTGCTGGTATTTATTTGAATTCTTCCCCTATCAATGACATGTTCCCTGTGCAGCTGGCTGCAACACAAGCCCAAAGCATGATCCATCCATCCCTACACTTCATAGTTGCAGAAATGTACCTGGAATTTAGCACCCTTTTTTCTCCACTCATTTGACATTGTGTCCAAAAAGTTGTATTTTGACTTCATCAATTCACAGGACTTGTTTCCACAATTTATCAGGCTTGTTTAGATGTTCATTTGTAAACTTCATGTGCTGAATTGTGTGGCTAGGATGCAGGAGAGGTTTTCTTCTACTGACTTTACCATAAAGGACCTGTTTGTACAGGTGTTCGCTGCACAGTAGAACAGTGTGCCATCACTCCAGAGTCTGCTGAATCTTCCTGAAGGTCTTTTGCAGTCAAACGGGGGTTTTTACTTGCCTTTATAGTAGGGCTGGGCGATATGGAAAAAAATAATTTTTTTCATGTTAGTCAATATCGATATATATCATGATATAAATCAAGCTTTAAGGTTCCTTTTTACTCCTAAGTGAGATGTGAAGATATCATAAAGTTAATTTTGGCTTAAATATTATTTATTTTGTCAGAAGTTGAACATGACAAATGTACTGTACAACTGTAGCTACCCAAAAACACTTTGCTATCTCCTCATAGCCTTCTCCTGCTTTGCAAACATCAATTCTTTTATTTTTCAGAGTGGTAGGTAGCTGCTTAGTTGAGCCTATGGCTGCTATTTGCTAGAACAATGTATGATAAGTCAAAGAATTTATACAGCTTTGCAGTTTTCATCACCTGGGGTTTCCTAATGGTGACTGAACAAGCCATAGCCGTAATGAGCTAATTAAGGTCTTTGACCTTGGTAAAAGTTATCTGAGATCTCAAATATCTTGGAGTGCCCAAACTTTTCCATGGTGCCTCTTTCCTTTTTTCACAGTACAATTGTACAAAACAAAAACAATACAACAATCTTGAATAAAATGGTGAAAAGAAATGTGTCATCTTTAACTTTATGACTTTTGGTGATCAGTTCATCTTCAGCTCACTTAACTATTCACAGTAACATATATTGTAAGTAAGGTTGTCCAAACTTTTGCATGCCACTGTATGCCCTCTGGCAGAAGGTGCAAGGGAACCTACAATATCAAACCCATAGTCGCTCTAAAAGAATGTCTATGAGCAGGACAGGGATGAGAAGAGCACGATCCTTCCAAAGAATCTGTCACAGTTGGCATTTGGGACAGGAAGAACAAAAGCTATGGCTCTCTTCCTTAACCCCTGGCCAATAGAACCGAAGTTTAATTCTGTGTGATGTTTTTTGGGGGTCTAAATGAGCAGCTGAAGTCAATGAGTGCGGAAACCCAATGTCCATTCAAAACCACTACTCTATATGCAGAAGAGACAGGGGACTAGTTAAAAAACAGTACCTCTCTCCTCACACCCAGCTGCAGTCCATGGGCTCACCAAAGCAGGGGCAGTTGGGGATGATATGTCCTAGCTCCCTGCATTTATAACAGCGGGGAGGTGTCGTGTGCTTCTCTTTCAGATGCACCTCTGGTTCTGTAATGTGCTGGGTGGTCTCTTGATTGGTGACACATCCAGGACGGAACCTGGAGTGTGGAGCGTTCTGTCTGCTTGACTTGCAAAGTGGCCCAGTGGCACTCAAGGGCTGCTATCATAGAGTCCAAGTTCTTGTGCTCTTGTCTCTGGACAGGCTAGCTGAGGAGGGCATTTAGAAGTAGGTCACATGTGTCCATTTTGGTCATTTGTTTGGTCGAGTTTACCTCAGGTTTCAGCCATCGCCCAAATCTGCCCTACAAGTTGTATGCTTGGGAGCGGCTCAGCCTCTCTTGCTCATAAGTCCATTTGTGACACGCCCTTGCCTACTGGTCCAGATAAATTCCATACTGTAGCAGCACCTCGGCCATTATTTGATTATAATTACTGGTCGCCTGCCCATCAAGCTTGTAGTAGGTCTGCTGTGTCAGTCCATTCAGGAAAGGCACCAGTATGTGCACTCATTCCTACAATCCAAATGAAGTTGTGTGGTAGTTCTTTCAAACACCAATAGGGTATGTCTCAATATCATCATCCAGATGTAGTGCCACCTCACAGGTGGCGCAGTGGTAGTGCTGCTGCTTTGCAGTAAGGAGACTGTGGAAGATTGTGGGTTCGCTTCCCGGTTCCTCCCTGTGTGGATAGCACTTTGAGTACTGAGAAAAGCGCTATATAAATGTAATGAATTATTATTATTATTAGTGGCAACAACACCTGGGATGATCCCATCTGGAGGTCCCATTGGAGAGCAACACAAGCTTGGTTACATACCTCTGCCTTAGCGAGCTGGGTCCACTGTTCGTCCACCTGGACCTTGGATCTTGGCAGCCATCGCCTGTACAACAGAGCCAATATCTTGGGACTTAGTCATTCTGTCATGCCCGCTAAAAGTCCTGCTGACTGCGCCTCCTGTAAAAGAAAGAACAGGATAAAGTCAACAATTCAAGGCATTTTGCAGCCAACCCCATATAATTGTAATTATAACAAAACGTGTAATAAGCAGAGAAATAAGCCATCCAGACTGCTGTCTTGGGTTGTCTGTTTAAGACAGCAGCTTTGCCGAATGTCAGGCATTCTGCGAGGAAATGACAGGTCCAGGTCGATGGATTACTGAAGTAACATCAGATCTCAATCATTCTTTCTGTAGAAGGAGAAGAAGAGAAGTCGTTATTCCATATATATAATTGTCACAAACTTGACAAAGAGCCATAGCAAGGTTTGGGGCAGCCACCTGTATATTATTTCCTGGCAGCAAAACTGAATAGAGTGATAGCACTGATGTGCACAACTCGGAGTCCAAATCAGAACTGAGGGGATAGGGGAAAGGTGGCGGCTTTTAAAGGCCAGTATAGGAAATGACATCAGAGGGGCCGGAACCGGAATGGTCTTCATCCATAGGCTCAGAACTGGAAGTGACGTAATCAGGGCCAGGCTGAATTTCCTGTCAACGGTCTGCATAAAAGCGAGAAAAAGAATCAGTGGCTCGGAACTACCCTCATTCAAGTCTTTTAGCTGCCTCCCATGCGCATGTGTGTGACTATATATATATATGTACAGTATATTGTGGCACGTGGCTGGCGTCCATGCCCAGCCGGGATGCCCCTGCACTGTATCTTCAGGGGGAGCAGCCCTGGACAGTGCAATACCTCCCCCTGGATGCTAGATGGCCGCTCCCCTGGGTTGGAGGGGTGCCGCGGGTGCCCACAGGGCTCCACGGAAGTTGGAGTTGAATGCAGCCCTGTTGGGTCCCGCAGGCAACTCCAGGGGGTGCTGTAGCTGGGACTCCTGAGCCCTGTGGGCCACGTATGCACCACACCCAGAAGTGCAGCCGGAAAAAGCCAATCAAGCACCTGGAGCACTTCTGGGTGAACTATAAAAGGGGCCAGCAGCCACCACTCTTAGAGCCAGGGTCGGGAGGTGGAGGACAAAGCTAGACGGGAGGAGTGGTGGTGCCAGAAGAGTGTGTGTTAAATTAAGTGCTTTTGGGACTGTGTTCACGGGGAAGACGTGCCCCACAGATAAAGAAAAATAAAAGTCTTTGTGCTTTTACACGTGCTTCAGTGTGAGTCTGTGTCGTGCCAGTTGCAATATAGCGCCTTTTACCACTATATATATATATATACATATATATATATATATATTATGGGATGCCAAACAGGCAAATAGAATGATTTTCTGAATATATAAAGTCAAAACTTGAATATATAAAGTCAGTGTCCGAATATATAAAGTCATTCCTGAATGTATAAAGTCAGTGTTGGAATATATAAAATCATTCCCAAATACAGTATATAAAGTCATTCTTGAATATATGAAGTCAGTATATGATGTTACATAATCAGGAATTACTTTATACATTCTGACACTGACTTTATATATACGGGAATGACTTTATAAATTCCGACGCTGACTTTATATAATCAGGATTTGATGTTATATATTCAGAAAATCATTGTATTTGCCTGTTTGGGGCACCCCATAATATATATATATATATATATATATATATATATATATATATATATATATATATATATATATATATATATCAGTACAAGCCTGTACAGTAATGAGTAAAGCGGACTACAATCATTACAAATCAACTTGTTTGTTACTTATCATTTGTTCTTCATACACTGCTGACACAAACTTGTGCCTGTTTCATCTTACATTGTCGAAACGGGCTCTTTGTCTAGTATATATATATATATATATATATTAACCCACTGAGAATTTTGAAAGATCAGTGAAAATTATTTTATGGGATTTTTGCATAAGTCGTTTTGGTGTTTGAATGTTCACATTCATTTCTGATCAGTGGTTGTATATTTTTGTCTTTCCTTCAATTTGACCCCAGAAGCCAACAAACAAATGTACTGAGACTTATATGTTGCATTGCACAATGATGTGTTATTTTATTGAATCAGATTCACTCACTTGGATCCTCATCTATCAGTTATGTAGGTTTTCATTTAAGTTCTTAATATTTTACATAATAAAGTAAGCTAATTCATTACCCATTATTAAGCTGGCTTATTCAGCTTTGAAGGCTGTCACTGATAACAGAAAAGCGCTAGCTCGCAGAAACATAAACCTGTCCTGACATTTGCCTTTCCTGTCAATGCTGCAGTGCCCTCCTTTACCACATCTCATTGCATGCAAGATTTTTGTTGAATATCTGTCATACATTTTGTTCATAATAACGTATACTTTTGTAATAGCTGCATGTTCAGATAGACTGCGGATGTAAAGAAAAGCTTTACCATATTGTGGGGCAGTTGAAAACTGTGTATAAATTTCATTTCAGTCTTTCTAACAAGGTGACATATTTAAATATGTAGCCACTCATGTTTATAAGTAGTCTGTGAGTGTTAATCTAATCAGCATCCTACACTGAGTGTTTGCTCTCTCTTGGGTATTCCCAGTTACTCACTTGGATGCACAGAAGTTATGCACCAAAATACAGAGACTTTTGTCACTAAAAGTACTATTTCAAAGATAAATCATATAATGTGAGTAAGATGGCTGGATAAAAGGAAAATAAGGCCAGAGGGAATAAGGTGGCTGAAAGTCAAAAGTAACCAATAGAGAGCAAGCAACAACATATTTTGTTCAGAGTATACAAACTGAGTATAAATAGTCAGAAATGATTTTTTACTTGTAAGCAACTGTGTATGACTTTGACAATACACTTTCAACAAAATAATTTTAAGACTTCTGAATTTTTTGTTTTTGTTCTTGTTGTTTTACAGATAAGTTGGGAATCGTCCCTGATAAAGGTATGACATGAGGCAGATGTACACTGTATTGATTATTATCCTGAAGTGTAATTGTTTACATTATAATATTTTTATTGTTTTATTTTCTCAGTTTGGGAAAAAATTCAAGAATGTGAAGGTAAGTACTACATTTGATCAATTTTGAATTTCCATTTTAAGTAAAATCTTAAATGTTTGTGTATTATCTTGCTTTACACATACTTTTTGAATTGCAGCAACCACACACAAAGCAGTGTGACTCATTTCCTACATTCTGCCTTGTTTTTTCTGTAGCTGATATGGTCCTGTCCCCTGACACAGCTCATAGTGACATTTCTGTGGATAACGATGCAGCACAAGTGAGATTTACAGGAGACACTAAGGGCCCAAACACATGGTGCTGTGTTACTGGCAGTGACTGGCTGAAAGCCCAGCAGGATCACTACTGGGAGGTGGAGGTTGGTGAAAAAGGAAGTTGGGCAATTGGACTGGCATCTGAGAGCATCAAAGAAGAGCAGCTCATTGCTGAGTGCCCAACAAATAAATTGTGGATCATCCGACTATGTAGAGGGAAGAAGTTAGAGGCCATCTCACGCACTGATGTCAAGGAATATCAGTTAAAACCAAAAAAAGTGGGATTGCATTGGGAAGGAAACTGCTTGCGTGTTTATGATAAGGAGAAAAAACAGCTCATCCACAAATTTGATATTGAATACTCTGAGCGCTTGTATCCTGTCTTCAGTCCAGGGTCACATGACAGAGGACCATTAATCATCAAAATTAAAAACACAGGTAACACATTGACAATGATGATTAGAGCTTGGGCCTGAAAGTGTAATAATTTATTATTTAATGTTATGTGTTTTTTGAAGGTCATTTCTGAAATAATATATTAGGATGTGTTGTTTTCTGTAATACCTGAAGTATTAGAATAAGTAATTAAAGGATACGTTTGCTATTTTTTCAAGTTGAAGTTGTATATATGTATTTGCCATGCAAAAATAAAAGTCCATCAATTTCTATAATTTTTTAAAAATATCTTGCCGCACTTTCATTTTACATTGGAGTTAATGGGGCATGGGTATAGTGGGAAAAGAAAAGCCTGAAAACTTGCCAAATACACATTGTAAAATAGCTTATACAGTATGTGTAATTTTTGAATAAAAAAAACACCAATAGTATGACATTTGGCCATTTTGAATTAAAACCAGCTGCGTGCTACCTCAACAATTGTAGTCTTGAGCTAACCTGTCATCCCATCCCAGAGAGTGGATTCCTCCAAATCACAGTAAACTGTTCATTCCATACTAGAACATTAGAACAATATAGACGAGAACAGGCCATTCATCCCAACAATGCTTGTATGTCCTATCCACTTAAATCTTCTAAAAAAACATTGAGTCCAAAACACATCAAGATATGGTTGCTTTTGTGTTGATTTACTTCCGTGTTTATGTTTAAACTCACCAAAAGGAATAGAAAATAACTGGGCTACTCACAGAGAAATCCTAGTGTGTTAACTTGTTGTCTCAGAAATTAATAACCTGGTTTACATGACAATTTAAAAACTGGGTTTCTGTAAATAAACAGGTAATTGAAGAGTACGTAAATAACACTTTGAGCAGATAAAGCATATTCTGTCAACAAAAGCTACAAGACAGTAGGAAACATTTCAGTGGTCCACTTCAACTACGCACATTTCCTTCTCTGTCATTTCCATTCTTGAGGGTTTCTGTTGTCCTTCTCTGTAATCCGTATCCTGTTAAACATCTTCACTGGCTGCAGTCTACCTGCACTACTGTGATCAATGTGACTTAATCTAAAAAATATGATGTCACTAACTAGTGCTTCCTTCTGATGATATCCATTTATAGCTCACATCCGATTCTTTAATCGTTGTCAAATTCCATATCGTTATTAAACCATCTGTACCTTCATAAATAAGACTTGGCCCATCCACAACTGAACTGCTGTGTGGACTGCTCAGTGCAAAATTACAATCCCTCTCCAAACCATCCTGCCCCCATCAGTGAACTTATCTATTATTGTCTGTCACAACTCTATTCCCAATTGGTGTACTGTACATCAGTCACTGACCCCTAAATCCTGGAATCCAGCTATCATCAAGAAGTTTACTCTTTTATACTTAAGCTGAGCGGCACGGTAGCGCAGTGGTAGCGCTGCTGCCTCTCAGTAAGGAGACCTGAGTTCGCTTCCTGGGTCCTCCCTGCGTGAAGTTTGCATGTTCTCCCCGTGTCTGCGTGGGCTTCCTCCCACAGTCCAAACACAAGCAAGTTAGATGGATTGGCGATTCTAAATTGGCCCTAGTGTGTGCTTGGTGTGTGTCCTGTGGCGGGTTGGCACCCTGCCCAGGATTGATTCCTGCCTTGTGCCCTGTGTTGGCTGGGATTGGCTCCAGCAGACCCCCGTGACCCTGTGTTCAGATTCAGCGGGTTGGATGGATGGATGTTTTGGTAATACCAGATAGTATTAGAAGGAAAAGGTGCTATGCACAAAAATTGAGATTAAAATAAAAGAAACTGCTACCAAATACAGACTCTTGCTGTAATCATATTTGCTTCAGTAAACAGCAGAGAATCAAAAGAAAAAAAACCTAGTATAAATGCAAAGACGAATTTAACATTTTGGTTACTCCCTTCCTTAACACAGCAGCTCAAACTTTCTTCCTTTCATTTTTAAGTCCAACAGATGCCTACACTTCTCAGACTTCTTAATGACATTAGTGAGGTTGGTTTATCTACACTCCGTATTATTTAACCAAATACCACTCCATATTTAGCATAAACTATGAAAAAAATGAGTAATTTACCACTGGAGTTTTATTTTTTCAGAATTATAAGTGTTGCTTATCTGCCTTTGTTTCTTTTGCAGAAACTGAAAATCTAAAACAGAAGTTTGGTAAGCATACTCACTCACCTGAGATTGTTAACTACTATATACAATGTGATAACCCTGCTGAAAAGGCCAGTCCTTTCTTTTGTGTGTGTTTTACCTTTATGACTGGTTTCAATAATTGTATAGCTGTGACAATCTGATTTTATTTTTGTACCTTATAAACTACTAACTTCAGTGGGTTGGCACCCTGCCCGGGATTGGTTCCTGCCTTGTGCCCTGTGTTGGCTGGGATTGGCTCCAGCAGACCCCCGTGACCCTGTGTTCGGATTCAGCGGGTTGGAAAATGGATGGATGGATAAACTACTAATCTGATTTCTGTGGTCAGACTTATTTTTGTCTCCTGTGAACAACTTCTGGTCTTTTGCTTCCCAAATCCTGTTTAATCCCTTTGTGGTTCTAGAAGAGCTTTTACTAAAATACATAGAAACAGTAAGGCAGCACCTTATCTTAAATGGAGCACCAGCTCATCTCATTGCTTGTGATCAAATAACCATTGATTATGCAGTCATATTTGTTCTGTTGGATTTTAAATATTTATTGAATTCCATTCATTAGTTTTCTTTATCTACTTAACAATTTCAAGATCATGTGTTTCTAGGGTTTGTCCTTAGAAGAGTAGGTAAAAGATAGAGACGAGGAGTACATAGTCCAATCCATGTCAGAGAGCACTAATGCACATATGAATGGCTGTTTGTACGTCTTCAGACTGTGACTGGTAACCTAACAGTATGGTGGAGATGAATGGAAAATGATAAAGAAGCAGTGGAATAGAAACCACAATGCTGTAACTATCTGGATTGCAGTGCTGCCTTTTCCTAAATGCAAAATGAAAGAAAGCTTCAATATAATGTAGTGAAATAACACTCTCTACCAATCTAATTGTGAAACTATGATGTCCCATCAGATGTGTTGAGTCAGTTACATGAAATTATAAGAACACACTTTCACCATGGATGTGCTAGTGACTGATGAGGACTAAGTGTATATTTGTCTTGGAAAGTAATGATATATTTTCCATAGTTCTTAGTTCATTAGTTTCTGCATTTTTTTTGTTCCCAGGGATTGCTCTGAAATTAAACACAAAGTATCCCAACATCATCAATGTGGATAACCAACAGATCAGGCTTACTGGAAAAGAACAGGTTGCAGGTGACTTGTGGCCCTGTGTACTGGCTAATAATAAGCTAACATCAGAAAAAGCCTACTGGGAGGTGGAGGTTGGTGAGAAGAGCTCTTGGGCTCTAGGAGTGGTTGCAGATACCAAAGAAGTGAAGATGTCAATTCTTGATGAACCTAAAGAAGGGTTTTGGATTATCAAGGTGCAGGCTGAAAAAATTCATGCAGTCTACTCTTCTGGAAGTGTCAGAATTTTAAGAAAACCCAGGAAAGTTGGGGTGTTTGTGGACTTTGTAGAGCAAGAATTATCATTTTATGATATTGAAAAGAAATACCTCATCCACCGATTCGACATCAAATCATCAGAGAAACTGTACCCCATTTTCAGTCCAGGAATACAAGATAAAGGTCCACTGATCATCATCTAATGGACTATAAGATGTTCCTTCTGTTTGTCATGAAATTGTTACAATTTCAACCTGATGATTCAACAAACTGAATTCATGTGCAGTGCAGTAACTCTTTCTATATACATTACTTCTTTCTGTTCAGGTTGAAAAAATGTGCAGTAATATTTGTGTTTTTGAGGCTGTTTCCTGTTCCAGACTGATTAATAGTCTAGATCGTTGGTATGATGGTGATGATGCTACATATTTTGAACTTCTGGAAGTCAATTTCAGGGTATTTGTTTACAGTTACACTTTTTTAGACTGAAGTGCTATTTTTCTCACAGCACTGTTAAAACACTGACAGTTTCAACAGAACAAGTGTAGCGTTAGCATAGTGACAGTGCTCGAGAATAATTGCACTTTGCTTAAGTTTTGAGGCAGCTTTACATTTAAATAAGTGGTCACTGGTCTCTTATCCTGTTAAATAATAACAAGATAATAACAGTTAATTAATACAATGATTATGTACTATGTTTTGGTATCTTAGATTCTCCAAAATAAATATTGCAAACTTTAATCATTGATGAACACCTTGTGTACAGTGCCTTGCAAAAGTCTTCAAACTGATTCTTATTTCACAAAAAGAAGTTTTGTTTGATGAGATATTTTTAATTCAGAACACTCAAACTTAATTTTTTTCAATGTGGTATCATTTTATATTGGAAGAAGTCTTAAGAAGCAGCAAGAGAAGACAGATAATGTTTGCTTTACTGCCAGTCAGGACTCCTAGTGTTCTGTTATTAAAATACCGAATGTGCCTTTTTGTGTATTCGCATGAAAACTGAAATTCTGTAGTGAGATTATTGAAGGTGCTGACCTTGTGAGGTCAATGTGTATTTTTTTTCCACAAGGTTACTTAATTATTGGCTTCTATTTATGAAAAAGGTGCCTTTGAAAAACAGCTGTGTGTTTATCAAAAAGTATTGATTAATAATCTTCAGAATAAAGGTTAACCATTTGTTCAACATCTAATTGAATGAAAAATTTTACAGTAATTGAGGACAATTTTATAATTATGCTGTTGTACCTATAAAATTTAAGAAACTGGAAATCCCTCTTAAGCCCTTTTCAGAAGGAGTTAGTTTTACACCTGTGGGGGTGGTGGGGTAAAGTAATTACAGTAATCCCTCGCTATATCACGCTTCACCTTTCGCGGCTTCATTCTATCGCGGATTTTATATGTAAGCATATTTAAATATATAGCGCAGATTTTTTGCTGGTTTGCGGATTTCTGTGGACAATGGGTCTTTTAATTTCTGGTACATGCTTCCTCAGTTGGTTTGCCCAGTTGATTTCATACAAGGGACACTATTGGCAGATGGCTGAGAAGCTACCCAACCAGAGCGCATATTACGTATTAAATAAAACTCCTCAAATATATTGTGAGCACGGGGGCTGTTTGCACCCCTAGAGGATTTGGCCGCTCCTCAATAAACGCTGAAAGATTACCTTCACATTGCTCTCTTTCTTGCTGGGCTTGCATATGGCTGATTTGTCAAGCGATATGCTTCCTGCACTGTGCTTCGCATACTTAAAAGATCAAACAGCACGTATTGATTTTTGATTGTTTGCTTTCTCGCTCTGACATTCTCTGAGGGGGTGTGAGCAGGGGGCTGTTCGCACACCTAGACGATACAGACGCTCGTCTAAAAATGCTTTCACGTTGCTCCCTTCTGTGCAGCTGCTTCGTGAAGCGACATGCTGCACGGTGCTTCGCATACTTAAAAGCTCGAAGGGCACGTATTGATTTTTGATTGTTTGATTTTATCTCTCTCTCTCTCTTTCTCTGCTCCTGACGGAGGGGGTGTGAGCTGCTGCCTTCAACTGCTTTGTGCCGTGGTGCTTCGCATACTTAAAAGCCAAACAGCCCTATTGATTTTTGACTGTTTGCTTTGTTCTCTCTCTCTCTCTGAGCGCACTCCTTTGAAGAGGAAGATATGTTTGCATTCTTTTAATTGTGAGATGGAACTGTCATCTCTGTCTTGTCATGGAGCACAGTTTAAACTTTTGAAAAAGAGACAAATGTTTGTTTGCAGTGTTTGAATAACGTTCCTGTCTCTCTACAACCTCCTGTGTTTCTGTGCAAATCTGTGACCCAAGCATGACAATATAAAAATAGCCATATAAACATATGGTTTCTACTTCGCGGATTTTCACCTTTCGCGGGGGGTTCTGGAACACAATCCCCGCAATCGAGGAGGGATTACTGTAACTCTAAAGGACTTCTGTAATTTTAGTGCCATCTGAATTACTCGTGTCAGTAACTTTAAAGACTGCATATTCATGTCTTAGTAAAGATTAGGGAGCTTCATAATAAATTACCCCAGGTTAAAGTCATGTGCAAATCATCATATCAATAAAATTCCACCATTTCAGCAATTCAGATAGGACTAAAATGACAAAGGTCCTCCGGTAATAATTGCTCTATCTCCTGGTATGAAACTAATTTTGTTTGAATACGGCTTTGGTTACATTTTAGTTTTTGAAGTTGCAGACACCTTCTGGAGATTGTCCTCCTGAATTAGTGTGTAAGTGATACTCTCCGTTAGGCACCCAACACAGCTGTAATGATACACAGACCTCCAAAACTGGATATTCACCTCAGTTTTGATTTTGTGGTCACAATAGATTATGTTTCCTTTACATCTTTGCCCACTGTTATTGTAACTCATAAATCAAATATAAAATTAAGAAATTTAAAACTATGATATGTGTCATTCTGTTACAGCCATGGTCTTTACATCTACCACTTCTGACTCCTTTGCTGTCCAGCACAGCTTATGCTGTACTAAAACATCTGAGGACCTTAAGTGGAAGTGTAGCTTGTTGATTTTGTTTTAATGTTGTGTTGTTTTAAGTATACTTTGTATGTTTTATAATTTTGCTGCTTTCTCTTTGTTTATTTCCTTGCCCTCATGCTGTGCTCTCACTTTCTCTCTTTCCTTCCCTTTGCCGGGAGCAGGCATATAAAATGGCTTATGATAAGCTGCTGAAGCTGTTACTTTTGTTTTTTGTAGGTGAGCCGCTCTTTCATAAATCTTTTTCTCCTTACACAGTTTTCTAAAGTATATGTTTGTGTATCGATAAGTAGTAGTTAAATGGCACTGCGTTCAAAGCTTTAAATATTAGTTTTTGGCATGACAATGTTGCTGTGGCCAAATTGGAATTGTCCTATGTGTGCGTAGACTTGTCTGCCATAAAGATCAACTTGTTTAACTAATAATGTCTGTCTCTCAGTTGCCATTGACTAGCCAAACATGCAAGTCTGTGCACCTTTCACGGCACAAAAAAATCAATGATAGGATGGGATACCAGTGCCTGATCTGTCTGAAGTGTCATTACATTACTGTGATACTTTCTGGCATATTAATCATCTGAATAGTGTGGGGAACAGCCCGGACACAGACAGGTAGACATGATGGTTTCACCACACACACGTTTATTTACAGCTATTATTTACAATAGTGAGCACAAACCCAGTGCCACAGCACCAATCACCCCTTAAGTCCTGGCCACACAACACAATGCCTTCACAGTCTCTGGTCCGCCTCCACTCCTCTCCACCGAGCTTCGTCCACTTCCACCCGACTCTTGCCCTTGAATGGAGTGAGGTGGCCCCTTTTATACACCCCCTTTTATACTCTTCCGTCGACACTCCCCTGTGTGGCGGAAGTGCCGGCTGCGCAACCGGAAGGACTCCGGGTGTCCCTGCTCCTCTTCACCCCAGCACTTCCGGGTGTGGCGGAAGTGCTGAGGTCCAGGGCTCCCAAAGCATTGGGGCGCCCCCTGGTGGTGGCCACGGGCCCCTACAGGGTTGAGCTTCCCAGCTCTGTACCCTGTGGCCCTCAAAGCAACCAGGGCTGTCGCACCCTCGTGTTCTGGAGAAGGTACAAGCCCTCCTCCAGTCCTCCTGGGCATCCCGGTGCCACAACAGCCATATAGATTTAAACACTAAGTTCAGTGGGAGCCTCACAGCCACCCACTGCACAGGAAAATCTATTGGTAATAACCTGCCTAAATCGTAATCGCAACACCTCTTGTTTCAAATCAAATGGCTTTGAGGTGAAAATGATAGGCCAAAATAACATGGACAGAAGATGCAGAGAACACCCAATGCATAACTTGAACTGCATATCCAGTAACACCGATAACTTACAGGGTGGCCAGTTGTGTGCTTTCCACAGACATATCTGTTCATGTGCATCAGGATTGTGTGCTTATTTGAAACAGGAGCATCACACTGCTAGCTTCTTCTCCACAAACTGGAAGGATCACACATAGGCTTTCTTCATTTTTCAAGTTTAGTGCAGTATTCAACAGTTTGAGAATTTAGGAGGCAGTGTAGCTTATGTATGTGTCAGTCCTCATATTGGTCTACTTTGTGTTTTATTCAAAATGCCATGGCTACTGTCATAGAAAAGAAGGAGAATAGACATGCAGTGTAAAGATCTCTTTATTTCTTGTGCAGTAGCAACCACAGATGTTTGCTGCGCCTGCAGTTGACTGTTAAACACTCACAGAGGAGTGATGTCAGAAATGTCAAGCTCTTTACAACAAGAATTACAAAGATATCAACTTGTATCTACAAACTGACAGTCCCTTATAAGGACACAATGTTTAAATGAAAATGTCTCATTTCAGAAAAGTTGCTTATAGCAGTAATAATTTGTTAACAATGCTAAATATCCCACAATGCATAAGATGTCTTTATATAATTCCATGCGACCGTTATGGGAGAAAATGGTACTGAACTTTTCATACCTCTGTACTGGTTTGTTCTGTGTGGCTTTGACTGGGAAAAGCTCAAATTGGAAGTGAAAACTTTAGTAGAAACAGAGAAACACACACAGTGGGTCCTCATTTTAAAATGGAAGATGACTTTCAAACCTCTTCACTAAACTAGAAAGTTCAGGTGGCAAATGCGCACACACACTCAATGTACAGTCAGGCTTGAAACCCTGGCTTAAGTTTTCTTTTTGTTTATTTAATGCTTTTGTTATTATTTAAATATTTTTCAAGTTATCGTATTTATTCTCTTTTTGTCATGTGTTTATATGTAATATTAGGCTTTACTTTGATGTTTATTGTTATGTTTTTTTATAATGTTTTTTGTTATCTGCCCGTCTCCATCTTGTGGAGCCCATAGAGGTGGACCGAGCTGGGAGTCTGCTTCAGCAGACATGTAAGGAGGAGCTGAAATTCTCACTTCAGCTTCAGTATTCCTTTCTTGACTTTGTTTCCTTTTCTTCCATTTTGAACTTCATTTATTGGACTTTTTTGATTGGTCTTGACCCTAGGTCTACATAAAAGTACGTGTTTTTATAGTTTGTGGATTTTTTACTTTGTGTAAACCCTAAGCTTATTTTGCTCTTTTTTGAACTGCCTTGATTCTCTTTGTTCTTTTTTTTAATCACCTTTAATAATTCTTTAAACATTCAACATTCAAGGAACTTTGCTTTTATTTTGCCATATTTTCAAATGTTTTTTTGCCCTCTTTGCTTTAGATATTTAAAACATTTAAAACCTGAGCCCCATTTTGGGTCTGTGCAGCCTGCATTTGGATTTTGGGGCCAGACTGCCTATAGTGAGGCCTCTTTCTTGTGCCCAGACTCTTGGAGTACTGCTCTGGCTTGTGGTATTTTGAGCCTTGAACATCATTTCTGTCCCCAAACACTTCCTGTAATATCACCTCTATAGAGTGAGCCATATCCTTTCTGCAACAGACAAACTGAATTTAATGTTTTTCTGTTCTGATAAAGAGACTCCTAATGTATATTACAGGACTTATTGTTACTCTTAATGTAGTGTTTTGGTTAATCAAGTTTTTTTATCTTTTTGTATCAGTAAATATCTCTGTATAAAATTACCTGTTAGATTAAACAGGTAGAAGACATTGATCTTTGTGATGGCAGATAAGGAAGTGCACAACACCTGTAAACAGTAATGCTTTTTAATGCTAGGAAGGATGATTCAGCGAGAACAGAATTGAATTTACTTGTTTTTGCTTGAAATTGGGTATTTGTAACTGACCTTTAATGAGAACATAATATCAATGATATGAACTGGTCGGAGAAACCAATAAAACCTCTCATCCTCTTGACTAACATCCAGACACCTAAGCATTACATCAGGGTTCTGTCCAGTGTCTTAATTCTGCTTGTAGAATTTAAATAAATTCATGTTTCTGTGGAATAAATTATTGAGCCTATTGTTTTTATTTAACACTATAAAACACAAGATGTCAATATTTTAAAGCTTCAAACCTCTTTTTTCTGCACTTCCTTAAAATATTTTTATACACACCTGTCCATTTCAGAACTTTCTTTATTTATACTACTTAGATGTACTTAAATATACAATATATTGTAAAAGAACAGACTCGACACACGTAAAGAAAGGTTTGGGGCAGCCACCCGTATAATGTTCCTAGCTGCAAAGGTTTTCTTTTTCATATAACAGAGTTGTTGATTGTACTGAGTCCAAGACAGAACTCATGAAGGTTGGAAAAGATGGCGGTTTTAAGTGGTCAGACAGGAAGTGATGTAGGGAACAGGAAGTGACGTTCTTCTAGTCGCCGGAACAGGAAGTGACGTTCTTCTAGGCGCCGGAACAGGAAGTGACATTTTTCTAGGCGCCGGAACAGGAAGTGACGTTAATGATTCAAATAGTTTTCCCGTGGCTGGTCTGCAGAGACAACAGGAGAAGGTTTAATGCACCCCGGCCTGGCGTGGAATTACCTTTACTTGGTCCACACAACGTCCCCCTACTCGCACGTGTGTGACATGGCCCCCCCCCCCCCTCAGACCAGTCGGGTCGGGCGTACTGGTCCGAGATTTCGTGGCATCTAGAAAGGGCATCGGCATTGGCCTGCAGAACACCCTGGCGATAAACGACCAAATACTTATATGGCTGTAGATCCAAAAACCACCTCGTGACACGCGGATTGGACTCCCTGTGCAAGGCCATCCACTGTAAGGGCGCATGGTCCATCACAAGAGTGAATTCACGTCCCAAGAGGTAATATCTCAGCTGTGTAATCGCCCATTTAATAGCCAGAGCCTCCGCTCCGCTGCCGCATACCTAGTTTCCCGATCCAACAGTTTCCGGCTCAGGTACATAATGGGGTGTTCAACTCCATCGACGCTTTGGCTCAGCGCGGTACCGAAACCTTTGTCCGAAGCATCCGTCTGGAGAATGAAGGGTACGGAAAAGTCCGGCGCCTTTAATATAGGAGCTGACGTAAGGGCCATTTTCAAGTCACAGAATGCAGCCTCAGATATATCATCCCATACCATGTGATTAGGTCGACCCTTCTTAGTGAGGTTTGTCAAGGGCGTAGCTCTCTCAGAAAACCGGGGAACAAACCGGCGATAGTAACCCGCTAAGCCGAGAAAGGCTTGAACTTGCCTCTTGGTTATCGGACGGGGCCCATTCACAATGGCATCAATTTTCGAACACTGTGGTCTCACCATACCCTGGCCCACTAAATAGCCTAAATATTTGGCCTCAACAAATCCAAATTAACACTTTTTCGGGTTGATACAAAGCCCAGCTTTTGCCAGTGTCCGCAATACAGCACCAACCTGCTGTATGTGTTCCTCCCAGGTGTTGGAATAGATGACAACGTCATCCAAGTAGGCAGCACTATATGAATTATGAGGACGGAGCACTTTATCCACCAGACGTTGGATGGTCGCAGGTGCCCCATGTAATCCAAATGGGAGGACACGATACTGCCAGTGACCACTAGGGGTGCTGAACGCTGTCTTTTCTTTAGCGGAGTCCGTTAAGGGAACCTGCCAGTACCCCTTAGTCATATCTAAAGTAGTCAAAAATTTGGCATGACCTAGCCGCTCGAGGAGGTCGTCCACTCGCGGCATAGGATAGGCGTCAAATTGGGAGACTTGGTTAAGCCGACGGAAGTCATTGCAGAACCTCCAACTTCCATCGGGCTTACTGACCATAACAACAGGACTGGACCAGGGACTATAACTTTCCTCAATCACACCTAGGTCCAGCATTCGTCTGATCTCCAACTCCACTTCAGCCTTTTTTGCTTTGGGAAGTCTGTACGGGTGTTCTCGGACTATAACCCCAGGTTTTGTCACAATGTCATGCGCAACCAAGGAGTTTCACTGACTACCTCAGGGACAGAAAAGATAACTGCTTCGAGCTCCTGATGTTGCTGGCGAGTCAAATTGTCTCCAAAATTAAGGTATAATTGCTGCGTGAAGAGAGAGCGGAGCTGTCTGGAGGAGGGCTCGAGATCCCTGTCCTTCCACGGTTTCAGCAGATTGACGTGGTAAATCCGCTCGCTGGGTCGACGATTCGGTTGTTTCACCAAATAATCGACGAGCCCCTTCCTCTCCTTAATTTCATAAGGGCCTAGCCAATGAGCCAGTAATTTGGAATGAGAGGTAGGAACTAAAACCATGACACAATCTCCCGGGCGGAACTCCCACAGAGACGTACCATGGTTATAGCATCGGGTCTGAGCTGCTTGCGCCTTTTCCATGTGCGTTTTCAATATGGGTCTAATTTTCTCAAGTCTATCACGTAACTGCGCGATATACTCTAATATATTTGTTGATGGGAGTGTCTCTTCCTCCCATCCTTCTTTTAAAAGGTCTAATATGCCCCAGGGTTGTCGTCCATATAGCAATTCAAAAGGTGAGAACCCTGTGGAGGCTTGTGGGACATCCCGATATGCAAAAAGGACGAGGGGGAGGAGCTGATCCCAGTTCCTTCCATCCTCATTGACTACCTTACACAATATCTGTTTGAGAGTTTGATTAAACCTCTCCACAAGTCCGTCGGTTTGAGGATGATATACCGAAGTCTTTAAATGTTTTATTTGAAGTAGCTTGAAAGTTTCCCTGAACATCTGCGAGGTGAAAGGAGTCCCTTGATCCGTCAGGATTTCTTTAGGGATTCCGACACGCGCACCCACTAATTCCCATGCGATAGCTTTAGAAGTACCTGAGCGCAACGGAACAGCCTCCAGAAATCGGGTAGCATAATCCACCAGGACCATTATGTATTTATGACCTCTGGCGGAGGGCTCTAGGGGTTCCACCAGGTCGACCCCAATACGTTCAAAAGGGATATCAATTAAGGGTAATGGAACTAGAGGAGCACGGTCCCTCCTAGGAATTTGCCTCAATTGACATTCCGGACATGATGTGCAAAAGTAGCGAACCTCCTCATTAATTCCGGGCCAAAAAAATCGGAGCTTAATTCTCTCCAGTGTTTTTTCGGGGCCCAAATGGGCTCCCAGCAGATGGGCATGTGCTAGTTCACAGACCTGTCGCCGGTAAGTCCGTGGAACTAACAACAATGACCTCATCTGTCCCTCATGCTCTGCCACCCGATATAACAGATCATTATTGAGCACAAAGTGAGGACCCTGTGGCATTGGATATGAGGTGCGTTGGCCATCTATCAGAACGACTGCATTCTTTGCAAATTTAAGGGAGTCATCATTCCATTGCTTCCTTTTAAATGTAGCTGGCGTCTGCCTGAATTGAAACTGTAGACGTGTGTGAGGGATTATCGGATTCGACCTCAAGGGGCGGGTTCTCGTCCCGAGTCGTCTCAGCGCCTGCTAATGACGTCTCGGGTTGAGACGTCCCGGGTGTTTCTTCGTCATCACTAGAGGCCGAAGTCAGCTCCTCAGCCAGCTGTATACACGGCGTGGAGGAAGTTGAGGGCGCTGAATTCGCGTCCGTGACTAGACCTAGTGAACGAGGAGAAGAAGCGCCTTTATCACCGCTATTTATTTCGACCCAATCTCTTCCTAGAATCACGGGGAAGGGAGGATTATCCATCACTGCCACCGTTAACTTCTTAACTACGCCATCCTGACAGATAAAGCAGTTGGCAGATCTATAATACCGGACATCCCCGTGAATACAGGTAATACGGGTCTTAATCTTACACCATTGTCACGGTAATATCAATTGGTCAGCAACAATGAAAATGTTACTGCCGGAATCAAATAAAGTGATAACTTTAATTCCATTGACTAGCACTTTTCCCGTATGTGGACAGGCCAGTGGATTAGCGAGGCGCACCGTGCCTCCTCCCGCATCACCCCGCAGACCCCTTCGTGGCCTCGCAGGGCTCGCCAGCGCGTCCCAGGATTTACTCGAACATGCCTCGCATTATAGCCGTGGGACTCTGTATTAGGGACGCAAGCATGCCTGGCTTCACACGAGTCCCGTTCTGACACTCCTAAGCCAGTTTCTGCCCTGAGGTGATCTATTTTCTCGGCTAGCGAGACAATATCTGTATAATCCCAGGCCGGCTGGGCAAATTTTAACTGTAGGGATCTGAGGAATAAAGCACAAGCCACTTGCTCCGCTATTTGGTGGCTGGATTTTTTATAGGGTTGTAACCAACCAACCACCTTAGCCCACAAAGCCATGGCCTGTTTCTTACTTGCCTTAGCGGGGTTGAATGTCCAGGCCATTATGTTTCTCACCTGCCAGCCTGGGTTTTTCCCACCTGTATTAAAGGGCTTGCCCTTTGTGGGATATGTATGGGCAGTCCCCACACCCGGGAGGCCATAATAAGTTCTCAATGCGTTCCCTGATGCACTTGGCTCTAGCCTGTGGGTCCCGGGCCTATTTTTCCTCGGACCTTTAACAGGATGATGGGTCGAAGCATATTCAAGCTTTCCCCGATACGCCCCGACGGATGCCCACTCGGCAACTCGGGAGCGGTATTTACCCATATGATATTTTGTTGGATTATAAACGTGTGTCGAGCCTAGGTTTAGGTTTGCCTTCCAATCTCTCCAGGAGGCTATCATCCTGCCGGCTACGCCACTGTAAAAGAACAGACTCGACACACGTAAAGAAAGGTTTGGGGCAGCCACCCGTATAATGTTCCTAGCTGCAAAGGTTTTCTTTTTCATATAACAGAGTTGCTGATCGTACTGAGTCCAAGACAGAACTCATGAAGGTTGGAAAAGATGGCGGTTTTAAGTGGTCAGACAGGAAGTGATGTAGGGTAACAGGAAGTGATGTAGGGAACAGGAAGTGACGTTCTTCTAGGCGCCGGAACAGGAAGTGACGTTCTTGATTCAAATAGGTATTCCCGCGGCTGGTCTGCAGTGACAACAGGAGAAGGTTTAGTGCACCCCGACCCCCTGGCCTGGCGTGGAATTACCTTTACTTGGTCCACACAACGTCCCCCTACTCGCACGTGTGTGACAATATATATATATCTTTTTAATCTTTATAATTAGATACCAAAATCCCTTAACAACAACAAACATTTATATATGCAGCACGTTTTCATACACAGAATCTAATTCAAAGTGCTCTACAAGATATTAAAGAGAAAGTTACAAGAAAAGAAAAAACAAACAATATTAGGTAAAAAAATAATGACTAAGTAACAAAGAAAAAGTAAATAAATCCATACAATCAAATAAAACATAGATACAGTATAACTAGTGGAAGAGTAGCATCCCTATATACAATATCAGTCCCTAAAGATGAGTCCGGTGGTTAAGTTAGAAGTGTTTGTCTAATTCAGCTGTCCAAAGAAGAGTCGCTCATAACTTCTTAGGTTTCAGAGATCAGGTTTCAGAAGGTTATTTTTCATATTTCTCCCTCACCAAGAGAATCCGCAGTGAGTTCAGTGAGTGTCCAGTGAATATCCCAAAGAGCTTCTTCAGGGCGGTGTGTAGAGTTCCCTTCCAGTTACAACAGGTAATTCTTCTGACCATCCTAGGTGTCATCCTTTGAATTACAGGTCTTTGTCCTTGCTTGAGTCCATTTCACCTTCTGGCTCAAGAGGTCTGCAGAGGGGCCTCTGGAGAGATGTCAGGTCACCTCTGATTTACACTTTTGTTATCAGATGAAGTTCAGGAAGATCCAGGTACAAGCTGGAGTTCAGTCACATAGTTTGGAATTTAAGTGGGGGAGGCACCACTGAATGTCTCCATCCCTTTTAAATCTGCTTTCTTAACAGGGCTGTGTGCCACTTAAGCCTAGCAGTATGGGCTGTGCCTACTTTGTCCTACAACTGTCCTACTCTTAGTGAAAAACATGTCAAGTGTGTATGCCCCGACAGCTACCTAATAAGATATAAAGGACCCTCATGTCCCCACATATGAATCAACAGTGTCCATTGTAGTTGATTTTTCTCAAGACACGTTTCAAGGTTTCTTTCAGTGCACAGAATAGACAAAGGGTATTGATGTGTATGTTTACTGTTATGAAGACACACTCCTGTCAGGCTACTTTGAGACAAGTCTATAAAAAAGCTTTATCTGTGTTTTGTAGAACATGTTGCATTTTTCAATTCAGCACTTGAAAATATATAACATCACATGAAATAATCAAAGAAATTTTTATTTTGTATACCTCTGTTATCTCACTGTGGTTGTTTTATGGTTATGGCAAGATATTAAAATAGCACAACATGCAGTGTTGTTGAAATAATTCCTGCAAGGAAGAGATTAGTATAGGATGAAATATCCATCAGTAGTATAGACAGTCACAGCGAGTCAGGTGCAGTAGATTTTTAACAAGGAACAAGGGAATAATAAAAAAAAATGAACAAAGTAAACAAAACTTAAAAGAGACTATAAAAAGTACATGTTAAAAGCAGTTTCATTCTTTTGTTGAAGAATTGTAAATGAAACAGGAATTACTTGTTAAGGGAGGCTAGTGATATGTGCACAAATAGTAAAGTGGAATAAAGAAGTGCATTAGAAACATCAAATATACAGTACACGTATATTTTATCAGGTTAGTCAAGTACTTCAGTCCTCATGGAACCTCTAAAACAGCATATGAAAAACATGCTTGTGAAGAACAGGTGTAAAGGTCAAGAAATGAGTGAAGCTTAGAAAAAGGATGTACATATTGAATGTTCAGAAGGCAGAAATTGAAGGTTCAGAAGAAAGTTTAATTAAATCAGGAAGCCGCATCTTAATTTATTACACATTTCACAAACGTTAAATTCAAGACTTAGCATACAATAAAGTTTAAACTGAAAGTATTGTCAAAATGTACATTAGATCATTAGAATATTAGAACAATCGAGATAAGGACAGGCCATTCAGCCCAACAAAGCTCACCAGTCCGATTCATTTCTTCTTCTTCTTCTTTCGGCTGCTCCCGTTAGGGGTTACCACAGCAGATCATCTTCTTCCATATCTTTCTGTCCTCTGCATCTTGCTCTGTTACACCCATCACCTGCATGTCCTCTCTCACGACATCCATAAACCTCTTAGGCCTTCCTCTTTTCCTCTTCCCTGGCAGCTCTATCCTTAGCATCCTTCTCCCAATATACCCAGCATCTCTCCTCTGCACATGTCCAAACCAACACAATCTTGCCTCTCTGACTTTGTCATCCCAAACGTCCAACATGAGCTGACCCTCTAATGTCCTCATTTCTAATCCTGTTCAACTTGTCACACCCAATGCAAATCTTAGCATCTTTAACTCTGCTACCTCCAGCTCTGTCTCCTTCTTTCTGGTCAGTGCCACCTTCTCCAACCCATATAACATAGCTGGTCTCACTACCGTCCTGTAGACCTTCCCTTTCACTCTTGCTGATACCCGTCTGTCACAAATCACTCCTGACACTCTTCTCCACCCATTCCACCCTGCCTACACTCTCTTCTTCACCTCTCTTCCACAATCCCCATTACTCTGTACTGTTGATCCCAAGTATTTAAAGTCATCCACCTCCGCCAGCTCTCCTCCCTGCATCCTCACCATTCCACTGACCTCCTTCTCATTTACACACATGTATTCTGTCTTGTTCCTACTGACCTTCATTCCTCTCCTCTCTAGAGCATATCTCTACCTCTCCAGGGTCTCCTCAACCTGCTCCCTACTATCGCTACAGATCACAATGTCATCAGCAAACATCATAGTCCACGGGGACTCCTATCTAATCTCGTCTGTCAACCTGTCCATCACCATTGCAAATAAGAAAGGGCTCAGAACCAATTCCTGATGTAATCCCATCTCCACATTGAATGCATCCATCATTCCTACTGCAGACCTCACCACTGTCACACTTCCCTCGTACATATCCTGTACAACTCTTACGTACTTCTCTGTCACTCCAAATTTCCTCATACAATACCACAGCTCCTCTCGAGGCACCCTGTCATATGCTTTCTCCAGGTCCACAAAGACGCAATGCAACTCCTTCTGGCCTTCTCTAAACTTCTCCATCAACACCCTCAGAGCAAACATTGCATCTGTGGTGCTCTTTCTTGTCATGAAACCATACTGCTGCTCTCTAATCATCACCTCTCTTCTTAACCTAGCTTCCACTACTCTTTCCCATAACTTCATGCTGTGGCTCATCAATTTTATTCCCCTGTAGTTACTGCAGTCCTGCACATCCCCCTTATTCTTAAATATCAGCACCAGTACATGTCTTCTCCACTCCTCAGGCATCCTCTCACTTTCCAAGATTCCATTAAACAATCTGGTTAAAAACTCCACTGCCAACTCTCCTAAACACCTCCATGCTTCCATAGGTATGTCATCTGGACCAACGGCCTTTCCATTTTTCATCCTCTTCATAGACTGTCCTTACTTCCTCCTTGCTAATCTGTTGCACTTCCTGATTCACTATCTCCACATCATCCAACCTCTTCTTTCTCTCATTCTCTTCATTCATCAACCTCTCAAAGTACTCTTTCTATCTGCTCAACACACTCTCCTCGCTTGTGAGTATGTTTCCATCTTTATCCTTTATCACCCTAACCTGCTGCACATCTTTCCCAGCTCGGTCCCTCTGTAGCCCACCAGTCCTTTTCTCCCTCCTTTGTGTCCAATCTCTCATACAACTCACCATATGCCTTTTCTTTAGCCTTCACCACCTCTCTCTGCACCGTGTGCCTTATCTCCTTGTACTCTTGTCTACTTTCTGCATTTCTCTGACTATCCCACTTCTTCTTTGCCATCCTCTTCCTCTGTATACTCTCCTGTATTTCCTCATTCCACCACCAGGTTTCCTTTTCCTCTTTCCTCTTTCCCGATGTCACGCCAAGCACCCTCCTTGCTGTCACCCATACTACATCTGCTGTAGTTTCCCAACTGTCTCGTAACTCTTCACTGCCACCCAGTGCCTGTCTCACCTCCTCCCTAAACTCAACCTTGCAGTCTTCCTTTTTCAACTTCCACCATTTGATCCTTGGCTCTGCCCTCACTCTCTTCCTCTTCTTGATCTCCAACGTCATCCTACAGACCACCATCCTATGCTGCTTAACTACACTTTCCCCTGCCACCACTTTGCAGTCTTCAGTCTCCTTCAGATCAACTCTTCTGCATAGGATGTAATCTACCTGTGTGCATCTTCCTTCACCCTTGTACGTCACCCTATGTTCCTCCCTCTTCTTAAAATACATATTCACCACAGCCATGTCCATCCTTTTGGCAAAATCCACTATCCTCTGACCTTCTTCATTCCTCTTCTTGACACCATACCTATCCATCACCTCCTCATCTCCTCTGTTCCCTTCACCAACATACCCATTAAAATCCGCTCCAATCACCATTTTCTGTCCCTTGGGTACACTGTCCATCACTTCATCCAACTCATTCCAAACATCTTCTTTCTCATCCATCGCACACTCAACTTGCGGGGCATATGCACTAACAACATTCATCATCACACCTCCAATTTCCAGCTTCATAATCATTACTCTGCCTGACACTGTTTTCACCTCCAAAACATTCTTGACGTGCTGTTCCTTCAGAATAACTCCTACTCCATTTCTCCTCCTGTCCACACCATGATAGAACAATTTGAACCCACCTCTGATCCACTTTGCCTTACTCCCCTTCCATTTAGTCTCTTGCACGCACAATATATCAACCTTCCTTCTCTCCATCATATCGTCTAACTCTCTCCCCTTACCAGTCATACTGCCAACATTCAAAGTTCCTACCGTCAGTTCCACTCTCTTTACTTTCCTCCTCTCCTCCTGCCTCCGGACACGTCTCCCCCCTCTTCTTCTCCTTCTCCCTCTTCGGCCAACAGTAGCCCAATTTCCACCATCACCCTGTTGGCTAACAGTAATTGTGGCGGTCGTTATTAACCCGGGGCTCGACCGATCTGGTATGGAAATTTGTATTGTTGTCCGCATATTGATTTGGCAAAATTTTACACTGGATGCCCTTCCTGACGTAACCCTCCCCATTTATCCAGGCTTGGGACTGGCACAAATAAACACACTTGTTTGTGCATCCCCTGTGGCTGGGCTTATTATTTTGTAATGTATGTAGTTGTCTTATCTATTAAAATGCATTACTACAAATGTTTGTGATGTGCCATCTATTGGAATGAGAAACACAATGCACATGTGTATGTTATATGCAATTTGGTATGAGATTCATAAAAACAATGCTTATGATGCACCATTTATTAGAATGTCAGAGACAAAGCAACTGGACGGTCACACAGATATATAGACATATAGATACTTATCCTTTTATTAAGGGTGAAAGTTCAAATAAGTATATATTCAAATGTATGATAAAAATTGTACTGTATTTATGTGCCTTTTTATGCAGTTTTTAATATCTTTACTTTTTTGTTTGTGATGTGTCTGCAAGGTATGAAGTATTTATGACAGACACAGCCATCCAATAAAAGTGACAGCTGAAAATACAGCCCTTCACATAAAGGGGATTTGTGGTGCATAGCAAGTGACATTATTAAAGAGAAACATGGAACTGTGTTACCTCACATGCCTGTAATACATGTATGAAACTCATAGGAAATCTCGCATGATTGCTTAAGCACATTAAATTCACTCATTATTTTATTTTTCCTCCATTATTTAATTTTCCCTCCCACTATGTCAAGTCAAGTCAAATTGGGGAGCATGCACTGGTACAGTGAGTTGCCACACCCACTACACAATGAAACAACTCGGGATCCCAGTTTGCAACCCCCCAGGCAGATGTGCGGTCCAGTTCCACCCTCCGGAAATGACCCTCTGTCTGCCACAGCCAGGTGTTACGTGGGCGTCCCCTTGGCCCAGTCCAGCCACTTGGGTCCCCAGCAATGAGGATCTTACAAGCCGGATCACCCTCGGGGAAACGCGCCACATGGCCGTAGTGCCGTAACTGACGCTCCCTCACAATGCAGGTAATGTGCCTCATTCAGGACTCCACACAAAGTCAAACCAACGGTACCCAAGGATTTTCCAGAGAGACACAGTACCAAAAGAGTCCAGTCTTCGCCTCAGGTCACTTGATAGTGTCCATGTCTCGCAACCATACAGCAAGACAGGAAGCACCTGGGGCCTCATGCATAACGCGCGTGTAGAATTCACACTATAACATGGTGTAAGCACTAAAGCAGAAATGTGCTTATGCACAAAAAAATCCAGATGCATAAATCTGTGTGTTCGCCCACTTCCACGTTCTTCTGCTACAGTAAATCCTGGTCAGCGTGAAAAGAAACGCACGTACACGCGCCTGCTGTCCCACCCCCCCAGAATTACCCCTCTTTGAATATGCAAATCAATATAAATAGCTGTTAAGCTCAGCGTTTTGTGAAAAGGCAATGGCAAAGCACGGGGGAAATAGAAGAAGTTCAGCGAATACCGAGGGGAGGCAAAGAAAAACGTACTATTCGTTAGTTTAAACAGTGGTATAAACAACAAAGGGAAGTTGATTGAGTGACATAGCGTGTCGGAGAAACTCGAAAGCTCAAGTTCACAATGTCACACAGTCCCTGAAATTAAAATGAAGTTGTCAGATATCAAAGTCGCAGTGAAATGGCGAGTCGTAGCCCACCATCTGAGTTTCATATGAAAGCTTATTCGGGTACAGAGAAAAAAAAAATAGGCACACAGTGGGAAAAAAGCACGAAATGTCAACTTTAATCTCGAAATTTCCACTTTAATCACATAGTTTATTTTGTCATTAAAGTAGAACTTCGTAAACTTCATCTTAAAATCATTTACCTTACTAGTTTCTCAAATCCCATCGTAACTAAAGTAGCACGTTAAATGCTTTGTTGTGTATTTGATCTTCTATGTGCTCTATGTGTGTGAATCACTATGTGTTTTCTGGGCTTTCTTTTCCTCTGACAGGACTCAGAATCCATTACATTCGTAATATTACAGCTCTCTGAATAATTAAAATACTGAGATGTATACTTGATATCATTTTCATGATGATAGGAGTTAAAACAGGTTATTAAATATGGGAACACAGTGGCGCAGTGATTGTGCGTGACCTTCGATGAAATAATTTATTGTAGCAGTACTGTCTCTTTCAAACATACTAACCCCCAATTCCTGTCCTTGCCACACAATCAGCTCTGTAATAGACGTTAAGCCATTAGAACGCTGATTCTTCAAAACTTTTAAGGAACATTGAAATATCTTCGTAGTACATGTTTAATTATTGTATCCTTCCAGTGTCACGCCAGTCCCAGCAAGCATACAGTGCAAGGCAGGAACAATCCGTGAACGGAGCGCCAGATCCTTACTAGTGCAGCGACATCGTGTCCTCACATATTTAATAATTAACAATATAGATTATTTAAATGAAGTTAAAGTTTTATCTGTATAATATAATAAACATATTTTGCTGAATTTCATCTTAAAAATGATATCGTCATCATATATTAATACGTGCCTAATAAAGTGGCTCAGGTGGTGCAATATTATAACTGTATCGCAAGTTTACAGTGAGGTAATTGTACTTATAAGTACAAACAGTTCTACAAGGAGCACTTGATGGACTGATTGAGTGCGTTTATAGTTCTTGGGATGAAACTGTTTCTGAACCGCGAGGTCCGTACAGGAAAGGCTCTGAAGCGTTTGCCATGTGAGAGCAGTTCAATAGACAGCATGGCTGAGGCAGCGTGTGCTTGATGCTGTATACTGGTAATTCTCTTTCCGATCAGCTGCTCCGAGTGGTGCAGTGAGAGTTATATGGAAAAAGATGATCCGCTGTGGCAACCCCTAACAGCAGCAGCTGAAAGAAGAAAAAGAAAGTGCAGTGAGAGTAACAACGCTAAAGCAGCTATGGTATTTGGAATAGTTTGGCCATTCCATGGACCATTATATTTTTACAGGTTAATTAATAATTCTTTGCATTTAAATAGTGCTTTTCTCACTACTCAAAGTGCTCAGCAATTGCAGGTTAAGGGTCTTGCTCAAGGGCCCAAAAGATCAGAGTCCCTTTTTGGCATTTACGGGATTCGAACCGGCAACCTTTCGATTGCCACTGCAGATCCCCAGCCTCAAGATGCATTAAACTAATAAAAAATATGTGGTTAATTTCAGTGTATTTATAAAGCCACATCAGGGATGTGGATCTAAAAAGGAAAGGAAACCACACAGGAACAGTAGCACTGATTTGACGCTGGGTGCCACCAGTCTGCAAAACCAAGCGCAGAACTTGCATACGCCAGAGTTGGAGCTACCGTGGAAATGTGCGTGGCTTTACACCAAGTTTAGGTTTTATACATCACGATTTGAACGTGGAAACAGGCTTATACAACATATTTGTGCGTACGCAGCATTTATACATGAGGCCCCAGGACTCTAAAGACTTGGACCTTCGTCCTTTTGCACTAAGTGGCTGTTTAATCCACAAGTCTCTGCTAATTTCTCTTTTATATAAATCAAGGTACTATGAATCTACTCACGTTTTGCAATGTAAGTATTAAATTTATTGTAAAGATCTTTAAGTATTTCCTCCTCATTGTAATGTCTTACTTAGCAAATTCTTTTAGTCAGACCTGTGAATTCTGTAACACGGGACACTGGCTGAGTGCTGCAGGCGGGAGCCACTGGTCTTGGAATTGACATACAGGATTAAATTAAATGGGATGATTTTTCCCCCTTTACAGATGCATGAGAAATATAACACATGTAACCTTAATGCTTTCTTTCATTTTGACTTTGTTATTCTTTGTCTTTTTTTATCAAACCAGCAGCCTTCTAAAAATGTGTGTTGGGTGAGGTAGCTAAGTGTGCTATGCTAACACCGAAAATGTTCTTTAAGGTGGTTATTTTAAAGCCATTAAAATAATAAAGCAAAATCAGAAACAGGGCAGGGATTTTCAATTAAGATTAATGAGAAAGGCATCTAGCTTTTATTTGCTCTGATGGATGCTTAACAGTTTTTGCAGAAAGCCATGGCAAATCATGATCTCAGGAGAAAACTGGAGCAGGAGTAGGAGCAGAACAGTTTAAGCATGTTGGAAAAAATGTTAAATATACCCATTGTTTAAAAAGTAGAGCAGTGGAACAGAAAAATGAAGATACAAGATAATACTTCAAAAATATGGAATGACCAGCCGTGGAATTGTTATGTACTGCATAGCGAGAACCACAATGCCATAATGGTCCTTCTTTTTCAATCAGATGTCAGCTTTTACCTTTGAATAAGATTTTTTTCAGATACATTTGGATTTTATTTGAACAGTGATATTCGATCTGAAAGCTGTGGTAAAATATTAACAGCTTTTCAGTTTAAGCAAATGGGGATTAAGGGGTGACATGACAGAAGTGTTGAAATTATTAAGTGAGTACAGTGAATTGTGCTGTTAATTTAAAATGAACTTTCCAACAAGAACACAGGTTATGGGTAAATTTCCCACAAAGGTTTTTCTTTACACATGAACTATAGAGAAATGGAATAAATTACCAAGTACTATGGTAGACAGCAGTGTTTTGCGGACTTTCAGAACTCAACCTGATGCCATTTAAAATAACTATGGTGAATATGATTGATAGTTGTTAGACTGAATGGTATGTTCTTATCAAAAGTGCTCTAATGTTCTATCACTCTGCCATTCCTGCTGTACTAATTAATATAAAAATATGAGCAGCACAAATGGAACCAAGAGAATTTGCTCAGATGCCTAGAAGAACTTTGTTCTTAACTTTTGCCATGAAGACTGTTGTGTTAATTTGGATCACTTTCTTGTTAGTGTGACAGCTGAAAACAACAAGTGAAGAACTTGAACCTCAGAGTAAACCCAGGATTCCAGTAGAAGTGATATTGGTGGATTTTTTGAGACTAAAAACATACAATTGAAAATTACATACTTCTCACAAATGTGATTTACAGTGAGTTACAAAAGAGACTGGATTTCTAAGACTTTGGGACTCCCCAACAAGTGAACATTTCTGACTGTAAAACAATGCAGATTTTATCTGTTATAACAAAAGTCAAAGCAAAAAGTTGAACCTATTTGAGAAAATAGTCCTCTAGCACTGGCAGAAATGTATTACTAATGTAGAGCTCATAGGAAAAGGCCCCACCTTGCAGTAGGTGATGAGGCACAGACTGCAGAAATCCAGAGGGTAAGGAAGAAGGATTATGTATTACAGGTACTGTAACTCCAAACCCTTTGATGTACTTCCACTCATCTTGACACATGTTTGGCCACCATGTAATATTCAGAATTCTCAATAGTGTCTTTGTCCACACTAAATGTCTACCATAATGGCTAAGTGTGGAATTTGTTGATATACTTTGTAGGCACCACTTATTAATTCCAGTCCTCTCTAGATTCAGAACATAAATGCTGGTATAGCAATCCTTCCAACTCCTTGAACTGGATATGACCCTTGGCCCTCTTGATGTTACAGGGGCAAAAAAAGTATGCACACATTTGGAATTATGTGGTTTTCTTTATCAATTTGTCATGAAATGTGATCTGATCTTTACCTCAGTCATATGTACAGACAAACACAATGTGCTTAAGCTAATAACACACAAAAATTATAATCTTTCACATATTTTTGAATAGGAGGCCCGTTGGTGCGGTGGGTAGCACTGCTGCCTCGCAGTAAGGAGACCTAAGTTTGCTTCCAGGGTCCTCCCTGCGTGGAATTTGCATGTTCTCCCCGTGTCTGCATGGGTTTCCTCCGGGTGCTCTGGTTTCCTCCCACAGTCCAAAGACATGCAGGTTAGGTGCATTGGCGATCCTAAATTGAGATTGGCTCCAGCAGACCCCTGTGACCCTGTAGTTAGGATATAGCGAGTTGGATAATGGATGGACGGATGGATGGATATTTTTGAATACACCTACCAAAATTAACAGTGTGCTGTGGAAAAAATAAGTGAATCTAGGATTTTACAATTCGTCAAACTTTGTTTGGCAGCAATAACTTCTCTAACAAGTGCTTCCAATATCTGCAGATCAAACCTGCACAAGCATTCTTCCTTACAGAACGGCTTCCGCTCAGTCATTTTCTTAGATATCTGGTATGGCTCTCTGTGTACTGGATTAGGTAGCTTTATCAAGTTACAGAAATGAGGCCTCTATGAAGACTCCAAAAATAGTTCTAACCTAATGCAACAAAATCCGATGTGTGAAAATATGGTTTGGGGGCTCAAAACTTTTTCAGGGGATCTTTATTGGATTCATGTCTGTTTTCTTGACTATCATTTCAGACAAATTTTCACACTAAAAGATTGTTGAAATAATTTGATCAAGTAGTTTAAGAGGACTCTTCCAGTTGTAGAGGCTTTCACAACGTTGTGTGAGTAGAGGTGTGTGCATGAATGGCCACTCTGATGGACTTGCGCCTTATCCTTGACGTTTCCTGCCCCCCCCCCCCCATGTTTCTCCCTCCCTGTGACCCTTCATTTATTATGCAGATTTGAGAATTTCATGCAAATTCCTTGACACCTTCAATTATATTTAGTCTTAAATAATTATGTTGGATAATATTTAATAGTTCCCATATATTGCATGTTATTAGATAAGCATTTGTCATTTAATTTTTTCTTCTTTTTCTTTTAGAATTGCAACCTAAACACTCCAAAAAAACAAGAAAAACTGCTTAATGCTGCTCCCTGTTTTCTGTTAGTCATGACTGTTGTCTGCTGCTATACAGGTGAAGGTATGTTTATATTTTACTGAATTATAACCAATGTGTACATTTTTTATCTTGTTATATTAAATAAGAGGAGGTCAAGAGAACACTGTTGTATACTTTGTGTTTATAAGTTAAAGGATCAAAAAAGCATCCAGAATTGCAAAAATGCATTTACTTTTGAGGCAAGAGGGGATCAGATTATCACCAAAGGTATCCAATTCACATCTGGCAACAACTTGCAAGTAGGACTTATATGTTGCCACTCATCAGTCACTGGAGCTGTTATCTTAAGTGAGCCGAAGCAGATAACTACTTACAAGATTGTTTGCCAGTTGTCAGACTGATTTTATGCTGTGTCGGTAGCATGAGGTTAGGATCATTTTGACAGCAAATCAAAGTAAGGAAAGCCAGCAATTCTGGAATAAGAACAGAAACACTGTGAGAAAGTAAGCAAACACTTCAAAACTTAAGTAAACCCATCCATGTATCCATCTTTGCTTATCCAGGGCAGAGTCTTGGAGTAGCAGGAGCCTATCCCAGAAAGCATCTGCTGCAAGGCAAGAACAATCCCTGGTTTACTTAAGCAAACCCCATTTTGAAAAACTCACAGCCATTTAATACGTTAATAAAGTAATTTGCTTCAAGGTTGGATGCAGCAAAGTCTTTATGACCTCCCCTCCTGGAGTCTGCACTTATGGATCACTGAGTGTCTCATCCACTAGTTTTAATGGTACAGGAAACACTGAATGGTATCAGGATAAAATTAAAATTGCATCTGATTGTTACAGCATTACAGCTGGATGGATGTTTATAAAAATGTGGGTTATTAGTAGGACTGCTCAACTCTGAACACAGGTTTTTTTTCTGCAACCTTATCATCAAATAACAGCCATGAATTCATATTGATTCACTAAAAAATACTGGCAATATTTTTTAAAATTACAGTGAGATCCCTACATATGAACCTAAAATAAGTGAAAAATTTAAAGTTGTACCATAATGTCAAATTTCCCCTAAGTTAGTTCACGTATCTGCCGGTAGACGGATCGCAAAACCCACGCTATTACTGCTTACATTCTCAGTCCCGTGCATGCACCCTCTACAAGTCATTGTACTTTTGGCTGTATCTCTGTTTACGTTAAGTTAACACACTTTATTTCAAATCCAAAATGTCCAGAATTAAGCGTAAAAGCAGCGGTGATGTAGATGATACTGCTAAGAAACGCCAGGTAATAACGATGGAAACAAAAATGAAAATAATTGAGAGAGTAGGAAGCGAGTAGAGAGGCGAAAAGACAGTCGATGTCGCTCATTCGTATAACACGAGCTGTTCAACCATCAGAACGATTCTAAAGGATAAGATCATGGAACATGTGAAGTCTTCTGTACCAATGATGTCGACAATAATGTTAAAGAAGCGTGGAAAAATGATGAAGGAGATGGAGAAACTTCCGAGTGTGTGGATGCAGGATCAGTATCAGCGTCGAGAGTCACTCAGCTTAATGCTGATTCAAGAGAAGGCTAAAAGCCTTTATGAAGACTTGAAGAAACACGGCGAAGAATCAGAGGGCACATCTTTTAATACCAGCCACAGTTGGTTTCATGGGTTCAAGGCTTGAGCCAACCTTCACAATTTAAAATTAAGTGGTGAGGCAATGAGTGCGGGTGGCACACTGGGTTCGCTTCCCGGGTCCTCCCTGCGTGGAATTTGCATGTTCTCCCCATGTCTGCGTGGGTTTCCTCCCACAGTTCAAAGACATGCAGCTATGGTGCATTGGTGATTCCAAATTGTCCAAAGTATGTGCTTGAGGTGTGTGTGTGTGTGTGTGCGCGCGCCCTGTGGTGGGCTGGCACCCTGCCCGGGGTTTGTTCCTTCCTTGCGCCCTGAGTTGGCTCCAGCAGACCCCCGTGACCCTGTGTTAGGATATAGCGGGTTGGATAATGGATGGATGGATGGATGGATGGATGGCAGTGAGTGCAGATACAGTAACTGGCCGGGAATTTCCTGAAGTGCCTTGGGAAATTACTGATGAAGGTGAGTTTTTACCTGGGCAGATATTTAAGAGAGAAGAAGGTGAGTCTATATTGCTAAAAAAAAAAAAAAGTTTTATAGTCATCTCTTATTATCCAGACTAGAGCTGTCTCTTCAGCACTCTCAATAAACCCCAGCCGCACCCTGTAATTCTGTCGTCACTTTGCAGGTGCTCCCTTCTCAGATTAAAAGAGTAGACAGACATGCACAAGTAAGGAAACAGCACACGAACACACTGGCAAGTCAGCGCCCGGTTTTAAATGTCCCCACATCAACCAGCAGGTGACAAGACACGCAACTGGGGGCGGACAAGTAATCCCTGCCTATTTTAACAGAGTTTTAGCACACAGAGCAGTTGGGGGTTGTCGGGGTCTCAGAAATCTCACAGTAAAATATTAACTTTTAAAAACAGCACATAAAATACAAATAACCTGTTTTCGATAAGAGTTGAAGAGAGAGAGGTGTGCTAGGTCTGCAAACGCAGGCTCTTTGCTAGCGGTAAGCGAGTCTACTGTACCGAGATCAGCTAACAATGGGAATAAAACATAACTTTCAGTTGTTTGTTTTTAAACTGCATTAGAAATATATATAAAAAACACAAATATTATTTTTTAACAACACTTACTTACATACAAATACTGTAGCTGTACAGGTACATGTTTCCTATAGGAGTTGAGGGTTGGATGCCTAGGCCAACTTTACTAGACTTACGAACTTACAGATGCTCTATCTAGGGGACTTACTTTAATGAGTTATAGATCACTAGCCATGCATTGTGTGCCTAAGGCTTGCAGTAAACAATTTTTTAATGAATATATTAACTACCTTTACTTCACTTGTATCATGAGATCCTCATTAACTCTTTGAGGGCTGAATATTTTTTACAAAAAACACAGTTTCTGTAAAGCAATGGTTTCACACAGAAATCAACATAAAACATCTGTTGCTGCATGCTGCGGCTGCCAGTTTGCTAAGAATATGCGGCAGGCTAGCTGCCAGGCTGTCTTTGCATGGCTGGGACACGGTCAAAGTGCATTGCAATCCGGTTTCTACCTCTTATCATTGTTAGGTGGCACTCCTCCCTGGTGAACAATGTCAGTACCACGATTAGCTGGAACCTCACATTCTTTTTCGATCACTTGTTTCAAAATCTGAGTCCGACAAGTCATAGTCCAGTTCAGAGATAATAGGCAGAACATTGTCCACAGAGTATTTTGCTTTAAGCATTCGCTTTGATCTCTCACCAGATGTCAGTGCCATTTTTGCCATTGTTTGCACCTTGCTCCTCACACAGGTGCAGGAAATCTCGGTCATACCAATGAATCTAACTTTCCTTCTAGCAACGAGAGTCCATTTAAAACATAACGGTTGGCTCTGTCACAGTTTACAGTCAATTACCATCGTCAACTTCTCCTTTTGACAAAAGTCGACATCAGCCCTGAAAGAGTTAAGAACAATACATAAACATATTACAAACTCTTCCCATTTTCTTCTAATTCTATAATTTGTCAAATAACTTTCTAAGTTATATAAAAATCAAGTAGTAATAGAAAACCTGAAGTAGGTGGACACAACATGCCTCGGCCATGTCTGTTAATATGCAGAAGGGTTGTTGCAGAATCCAGTCCATCTTTTTTCTGTTCTAAACCTTTTATTCGTTTTTTGAATCTTGAACTGTGTGGTCCATTTTGTCAAGTATCCCGCAATTAATGAGATGTTTGATACCTCTTTGTAAAAGCAAGTACTAGAGTAAAAAAATATTCTGGTTTCTCAAACAATGTTAGTTTTACACAGATAAATAAATTCCTGAATTAATCCATCCTGACTTTCCTGTGACTGTGGATACGATTCTTTTTCAAAGGCAGCTTACAAACATAAGAGCTTGTGTTCAAAGCCTAAAGGCTTCCACTCCATGACATCAGGCAGAATAAGTGGAGAAGTGAAGTCATGAATCTTTGAATCTACTCCTGCCTGCTTCAAGACCCCCACCATCATTCCAGTACCAAAGAAAAATCAAAGTCACAGGACTGAATGGCTACAGACCAGTAGCTTTAATTTCTTTGGTAATAAAGACCTTTGAACGCTTTCTAATGAATTACCTCAAGAATGTTACAAAAGTCTTTCTGAGCTCATTTCAGTTTGCACACAGAGCCAACACGTCTGTAGATGATACAATAAATTTAGGTCTGAGCTTTATTTACCAGCACCTTGATTAGCTAGGGGCATATGTAAGGATCATGTTGGTAGACTTTAGCTTTGCTTTCACTACAATCATCCCAGACCTCCTAATTAAAAGAAAACTCACTTTGTTCAATCTGCCATTGGATCACAAGCTTTCTTACAGACAGGAAACAGTATGGGTGGCTGGGCACACACGTCTGACCCATTAACCCTAAGTGCTGGTGAGCCACAAAGATGTGTCCTTTCCCCAGCACTCTTCTCACTTTATACAAATGACTGTACCTCTGGTGATTCGCCTGTCAAACGTCTTAAATTTGCAGATGACAGAATCGTGAGGTTCATTTCTGTAGTGCTCGTAAATTATTATCACCGTCAGGGGAACTGGGGAGGGCAATTTTGTGTATGCGTTGTTTGTTTATTATTATTACATTTTTTTCTTCATTATTTGCTTAATTTAAACTTTATTATCCTCATTATATCTTTATTATTAATTGATTCATTGAGCCTCTTTATCAGTGCCTCTGTATGTGAGTGTGTTCATGCCTGGCCAAGGCTAGGTGTGTTCCTGGGGTCTCCGTATTGAATAAATAAAGCACCGTCTTCAGAGGGTGTGAAACTTAGCATCCTTGTAATCACTACAGTCTAAAATATCCTTTACTCCCAGTGTCTGAGATATCATTTTATTGTTTTCATCAAAAAATTGAACATTAACAGTAAAATAGTTGGCTACATGACACAAGCATGCATCCACTCTTACAAAGACAAAATATTCATTCAGACCTTTCTTTCTTATATTTGTCATCTTGAATGACCAGTTTCCTGAAGTTTTCTAGCCATTTCTCTATTTAAGTCTAAACAGGCTGGTTGTGAAAAAAAAATGACAGAGGTACATTCTTTTTACCACCATTTTTGGACTTTTCTGATGCCATTGTTATGGTAACTTTGTCAGTAGTAAAGAATTTTGATATTTGTGTTTTACTTTTGATAGTTGTGTTAATCTTTTATTAGCTCTGAAGAAGATGTCATATTTCTATTTCTAAATCTTTCAAAAACACCTTCTAATATTTATTGATAAAAATGCTGCAAATGTCTTTTTAAATCTGATGCTCCTGTAGGTGCATTCTGTTTGGAACCAGTACCTATTTTTTGGATTACATACATTTTGACAATCATCTTCTGCAACACAGTGACACAGGTAAATATTTCCTGTCTATTGAGAGTTTAAAGTTTACAAAATCTGCCAACTTTGTTAAAACTCCTTTTGCCATTGTGAATTTGTGCATTAGATATAAACAGCCATAAATTAGACATATATAAACAAAAGACTTGTGTGCGTGTGTGTGTGTGTGTGTGTGTGTGTGTGTGTGTGTGGAGCAGTCATCTCTGCTCACACTCAACCACAGCCACTAGATGGCGCATGCATACACTTTTAATTTTTTTCACGCTTGCATGCACCTCACTATGAAAAAACCTGTGCACTGGCGCGCGACAACGACATTGTGCTAATGACACATGAAGAGACACAACATGCAAGTGAAACACATCAGTAACGGAGGGCAAGGCTTGAAGTTTTCATTAAAATCCTTGTCTATCTGGAAGTATTTTCTCAAGATAAAGATTAATAGGACTCATATACCAGCGAAACGGCTAAGATATGGCATCGCCAGTGTCTTCTTACAAAAGCCAGTGCGGCAGTAAGCACAGGTGGGTTCATTTCCTCTGCACTGGGCCATTTTGAAGAGTTAGCTGACACCCCTCCAAGTTCACGAATATATTAGATAGATAGATAGATAGATAGATAGATAGATAGATAGATAGATAGATAGATAGATAGATAGATAGATAGATAGATAGATAGATAGATAGATAGATAGATAGATAGATAGATAGATAGATAGATAGATAGATAGATAGATAGATACTTTATTAAAACTGCTAGTGAGTCTTCGGGTTGTTTTTTGTCCTGAAGACCACATGCAGCTATTATGTAATAGTCTTAAATTTGCTAAAAAATAGAAATAAATCTTCAATATAAATTAAACTCTATCCTGAAAAGAAAAAAACAGCCTAATCAAATTAGTATACAGTATCTGAAATTAAACATTTGAACACATTATATTACATTTTATATTTAGTCAGAATCGGTACATTTAAACCAACTCCAACTCCAGCTCCAGTAACACAACACTTGCTTCTGACTCCAACTCCGCACTCCTGCTTAAAACACAAACAAACATCAGTTATCTTTGTCCACACTGTGTTGAAATTATCTGTGTTTAATAATGTTTGCAACAAGGTTATAATTTGAGTCTAAAAAAATGTAATTATAAACAAATACCTGGAAATTGACTTCAAGAAGCCCCGAATAGACCGGGTCTCAAAACCTGACATTGTTTATAGAGTTGTGTATTTTATGTATAACTCTGTAGCGCCACAGATGCAGTATCTGGTCTGTTCAGTTCGATCTGTAACCCGTTATAAAGCTCGCCAGGAAGCCCCTGTTTCACTGTTCTGCTCTCACTATTACAATGTAATAGATATTCAGACAGCTAAACTCCTCATGTTATCAATATAACGACTTGGAGACTGGCTTGACAAGAGGTTTACAAATCTCCAGTTTATTACAGTAACAAAGAGCAGGTGTGAAACTACAAAGTAATGAAACATAGTGTTCAGTACACAAATAACAAAATAGTTAGGTAACAGCTTTTAAACTATAAGCAGCAAAACACAATAGTAAAATGTTTGTATGTATAAATTTACCACCTATGCTACCAAAGGCTTAAACAAGAAGTCTGACTATAAGACTGCTCAGGAAAAGACAAATATCATGAAGCAATCATATTTTGAACATGACAACAGTTTACAAAACTGACGATGATTAATACTTAAACATTTTGCTCATCTTTACAACCATGACACTCCATTGCTGATATCAAAGATATCACCTTTAATAACTATGATGAAATGAGATTAACAAGTTCAGAAATAGGCCTGTTGAAAAGTTTTCACTTCCTTTGCAAATTTTAAGCTCTCCTTTAGAAATCCCACAGTCCTCACTAACAGACACTCAAGTTACCAGCCCGAGAGGCCAGTCATTCCTTTTAGACTGACAATTGTGCACTAGAACCACATCTTTAGATTTTATGTTTGGCTTTCCAGATTGCCATTTCCTGCATGGCTGCAGAGTGGAGAGGTACTGGTCCCTCCATTTGTCCCAAAAGTTAACCAAACATTGCACTTGTCTCCAATGGTGCTTAAACAAGTCTTTTGTTGGGAAATTAAGGCATTTTGTAAATAAACAGGATTCTGAGAAATTAATTCATGCATTTATTTCTAATAGGATTGACTACTGCAATGCTGTGTTCACTGGATGTTCAAAATGTTCTTTATACAGCCTCCGGTTAATCCAAAATGCTGCTGCAAGGAGTATTACAAGAACAAGAAAATACAAACATATAACTCCAGTACTCAAGTCCTTACACTGGCTCCCGGTTAAGTTTAGGGCAGATTTCAAAATCCTCCTTTTAACATATAAAGTCTTAAATGGCCATGGCCCGGCTTACTTATCTGAACTTATCATGACTTACAAACCTGAGTGCACATTAAGATCTCAGGATGCCAGTCTGCTTATGATTCCAAGGATTAATAAAATAACAATGGGATGTTCGAGCTTTTAGGTACAGAGCCCTTAAACTGTGGAATGGTCTGCCTGCTACTATAAGAGATGCCCCTTCAGTCTCAGCTTTCAAATCCCGGCTGAAGACTCACTACTTCAGTTTAGCACACCCTGACTAGAGCTGCTGATTAACTGTACAGACTGCATCTCTGTTGTTAGTCATTAGCACTAAAACATAAGTAACATGATACTTATAATTTGTTACTAGCCCTCATCTATTCTGTTTCTCTTCTCTGTACTCAAATGTGGCACTTGGTGCCACCACCCACCTACCAAGTTGTTTTGCCTGCCTAAGGTAAAATCATCCCTGATGGAGAATCACAGGAATCATCGGGCAGAGGGGTCTTTTTATCAGATTGGCTGACTCAGCTGTGGAATGGCCAGTAAGGGGAGGCAGCTTGATGGCCGAGGTCTCCAGGACTCTGAACAAATCCAAATCCTATCATGTGATATCATCTACTGTTGAATTCTGCTCTGTACTTGTAATATTTTTATTGCACTATTAGACAGACAGACAGACAGACAGACAGACAGACAGACAGACAGACAGACAGACAGACAGACAGACAGATAGATAGATAGATAGATAGATAGATAGATAGATAGATAGATAGATAGATAGATAGATAGATAGATAGATAGATAGATAGATAGATAGATAGATAGATACTTTATTAATTCCAAGGGGAAATTCACATACTCCAGCAGCACCTTACTGATACAAAAAACAATATTAAATTAAAGATTGATAATAATGCAGGTAAAAACTGGAATTGAAGAGTCGCATAGTTTGGGGGAGGAACGATCTTCTCAGTCTGTCAGTGGAGCAGGACAGTGACAGCAGTCTGTCGCTGAAGCTGCTCTTCTGTCTGGAGATGACACTGTTTAGTGGATGCAGTGGATTTTCCATAATTGATAGGAGCCTGCTGAGCGCCCGTCGCTCTGCCACAGATGTCAAACTGTCTAGCTCCATGCCAACAACAGAGCCTGCCTTCCTCACCAGTTTGTCCAGGCGTGAGGCGTCTTTCTTCTTAATGCTGCCTCCCCAGCACACCATCGCGTAGAAGAGGGCGCTCACCACAACCGTCTGATAGAACATCTGCAGCATCTTATTGCAGATGTTGACGGACGCCAGCCTTCTAAGGAAGTATAACCGGCTCTGTCCTTTCTTACACAGAGCGTCAGTATTGGCAGTCCAGTCTAATTTATCATCCAGCTGCACTCCCAGGTATTTATAGGTCTGCACCATCTGCACACAGTTACCTCTGATGATCACGGGGTCCATGAGGGGTCTGGGCCTCCTAAAATCCACCACCAGCTCCTTGGTTTTGCTGGTGTTCAGGTGTAGGTGGTTTGAGTCACACCATTTAACAAAGTCCTTGATTAGGTCCCTATACTCCTCCTCCTGCTCACTCCTGATGCAGCCCACGATAGCAGTGTCATCAGCGAACTTTTGCATGTGGCAGGACTCCGAGTTGTGTTGGAAGTCCGATGTATATAGGCTGAACAGGATTGGAGAAAGTACAGTCCCTTGTGGCGCTCCTGTGTTGCTGACCACAATGTCAGACGTGCAGTTCCCAAGACGCACATACTGAGGTCTGTCTGTAAGATAGTCCACGATCCATGCCACCAGGTATGAATTTACTCCCATCTCTGTCAGCTTGTCCCTAAGGAGCAGAGGTTGGATTGTGTTGAAGGCACTAGAGAAGTCTAGAAACATAATTCTTACTGCACCACTGCCTCTGTCCAAGTGAGAGAGGGATCGATGTAGCATATAGATGATGGCATCCTCTGCTCCCACCTTCTCCTGTGGCCTCAGGTGGTGAAGCAGCAGCCTCTCCATGGTCTTCATCACATGTGATGTCAGCGCAACTGGCCGGAAGTCATTCAGCTCACTAGGACGTGATACCTTTGGGACTGGGGTGATGCAAGATGTTTTCCAAAGCCTCAGGACTCTCCCCTGTTCCATGCTCAGGTTGAAGATGCACTGTAGAGAACCCCCCAGCTCCGATTCACAGACCTTCAGCAGTCGTGGCGATACTCCATCTGGACCCGCTGCTTTGCTGGCATGAAGTCTCCTCAGCTCTCTGCTCACTTGCGCTGTTGTAATTATGGGTGGGGATGTCTCTCCTATGCTGGTATCAGCAGAAGGATGTGTGGAGGGTGTAGTACTCCGAGGTGAGAGTGAGAGTGGGTTAGGGTGGTCAAACCTGTTAAAGAAGTTGTTCATTTGGTTTGCTCTCTTCACGTCTCTCTCGATGGTGGCACCCTGCTTCGAGCTGCAACCAGTGATGATCTTCATCCCATCCCACACTTCCTTCATGCTGTTATTCTGCAACTTCTGCTCCAGCTTTCTCCTGTACTGCTCCTTCGCTGCCCTGAGCTGGACTCGGAGTTCCTTCTGCACACACTTGAGCTCATGCTGATCACCGCCTTTAAAAGCCCTTTTCTTCTGGTTCAAAAGGACCTTGATGTCACTTGTAATCCATGGCTTGTTGTTAGCATAACAGGGTACAGTTCTTACTGGAACTACAATGTCCATACTGAAGCTGATGTAGTCAGTAGTGCAGTCAACAACTTCCTCAATGTTCTCACTATGTGACCCCTGCAGAATATCCCAGTCTGTAGTTCAAAAATATTCTCTCAGACCCTTCTCTGCCTCCGGGATCCGCTTCCTGAATGATTGTGTGGTTGTAGGTAGGACCCTCACTCTTGGTTTGTAGTGAGGCTGAAGCAGAACCAGGTTATGATCTGCTTTCCCAAGTGCAGGCAGCGGGGTGGCGCTGTATGCGTCTTTAACATTTGCATACAGTAAATCAATAGTCTTATTTCCCCGGGTGTTACAGTCCACGTACTGGGAGAAGGCAGGTAATGTTTTGTCCAACGTAACATGGTTAAAGTCTCCAGCGATTAGCACAAGCACCTCAGCGTGCTGCGTTTGTAACTTAGCAACAGCAGAATGGATCATGTCACTCGCTGTCTCCACGTCCGCCCGAGGAGGGATGTACACGATGACAACAATGACGTGTCCAAACTCCCTGGGCAAGTAGTAGGGACGCAAACTTACGGCCAACAGTTTGATGTCCCTGCAGCAAGTGGAGACTTTGACGTTAACATGTCCAGACTTACACCACCGTGTACTGCCATAGAGAGTCCTCCTCCTTTGTGCTTCCCACAGGTACTTGCATCTCTGTCCGCTCTAACTGTGCTAAACCCGGGTAGCTCCACGTTAGCATCTGGGATGGTGGTAGTTAGCCACGTTTCAGTAAGACACAACAAACTGCATTCTCTGTAGGTTCTGACATTTTTCACCAGCGCAGCCAGTTCATCGATCTTATTTGAGATTGAGTTCACATTCCCCAGAATCACAGAAGGCACCGAAGGCTTAAAACGCCACTTTCTCGCAAGCCGCTTCATTTTTAGCTTAGTGCCAGCTCTGCTGCCACGATACCACCTTCTTACCTCGTCGGGTAAATAGGGAACCACACCGATACAGGCATTTGTTCCCAGCGCTCGAAGTTAAGTACTTGAATAGACGAGTCTCGGCGTGTAAAAATCCATTATTATATTGTATTGTGGATTACTTGTGTTCTGTTCTGTGTATTGTATTGTATTTACCCCCTTTTTTGACACCCACTGCACCCCCAACCTACCTGGAAAGAGGTCTCTCTTTGAACCGCCTTTCCCGAGGTTTCTTCCATTTTTTCCCTACAAGAGTTTTTTTTGGGAGTTTTTCCTTGTCTTCTTAGAGAGTCAAGGGTGGGGGGCTGTCATAAGGCAGGGCCTGTTAAAGCCCATTGTGGCACTTCTTGTGTGACTTTGGACTATACAAAAATAAATTGTATTGTATTGTATTGTATTGTATTTTGTGTTGAAGTCACCAGGGGGAGCTTTAATCAGGCCAGCCTTCTGGGTGAGCAGTGTGGAAGGAGTTAGAGGCTGCAGGTGCTCTGTGTCATCAGAAATTAATGTCAAGGATCTGACATTCATAAAAGCCATTACTTCAGTCATGTACAGTGCATTCAGAAAGTATTCACAGCGCATCACTTTTTCCACATTTTGTTATGTTACAGCCTTATTCTAAAATGGATTAAATTAATTTTTTTCCTCAGAATTCTGCACACATGACAACATGAAAAAAGTTTACTTGAGGTTTTTGCAAATTTATTAAAAATAAAAAAACTGAGAAAGCACATGTACATAAGTATTCACAGCCTTTGCTCAATACTTTGTTGATGCACCTTTGGCAGCAATTACAGCCTCAAGTCTTGTTGAATATGATGCCACAATCTTGGCACACCTATCTTTGGCCAGTTTCGCCCATTCCTCTTTACAGCACCTCTCAAGCTCCACCAGGTTGGATGGGAAGCGTCGGTGCACAGCCATTTTAAGATCTCTCCAGAGATGTTCAATCGGATTCAAGTCTGGGCTCTGGCTGGGCCACTCAAGGACATTCACAGAGTTGTCCTGAAGCCACTTCTTTGATATCTTGGCTGTGTGCTTAGGGTCGTTGTCCTGCTGAAAGATGAACCGTCGCCCCAGTCTGAGGTCAAGAGCGCTCTGGAGCAGGTTTTCATCCAGGATGTCTCTGTACATTGCTGCAGTCATCTTTCCCTTTATCCTGACTAGTCTCCCAGTTCCTGCCACTGAAAAACATCCCCACAGCATGATGTTGCCACCACCATGCTTCACTGTAGGGATGGTGCCAGGTTTCCTCCAAACGTGACTCCTGACATTCACGCCAAAGAGTTCAATCTTTGTCTCATCAGACCAGAGAATTTTCTTTCTCATGGTCTGAGAGTCCTTCAGGTGCCTTTTGGCAAACTCCAGGCGGGCTGCCATGTGCCTTTTACTAAGCAGTGGCTTCCGTCTGGCCACTCTACCATACAGGCCTGATTGGTGGATTGCTGCAGAGATTGTTGTCCTTCTGGAAGGTTCTCCTCTCTCCACAGAGGACCTCTGGAGCTCTGACAGAGTGACCATCGGGTTCTTGGTCACCTCCCTGACTAAGGCCCTTCTCCCCCAATCGCTCAGTTTAGATGGCCGGCCAGCTCTAGGAAGAGTCCTGGTGGTTTTGAACTTCTTCCACTTACGGATGATGGAGGCCACTGTGCTCATTGGGACCTTCAAAGCAACAGAAATTTTTCTGTAACCTTCCCCAGATTTGTGCCTCGAGACAATCCTGTCTCGGAGGTCTACAGACAATTCATTTGACTTCATGCTTGGTTTATGCTCTGACATGAACTGTCAACTGTGGGACCTTATATAGACAGGTGTGTGCCTTTCCAAATCATGTCCAATCAATGGAATTTACCACAGGTGGACTCCAATGAAGCTGCAGAAACATCTCAAGGATGATCAGGGGAAACAGGATGCACCTGAGCTCAATTTCGAGCTTCACGGCAAAGGCTGTGAATAGTTATGTACATGTGCTTTGTCAATTTTTTTATTTTTAATAAATTTGCAAAAACCTCAAGTAAACTGTTTTCACGTTGTCATTATGGGGTGTTGTGTGTAGAATTCTGAGGAAAAAAATGAATTTAATCCATTTTGGAATAAGGCTGTAAGATAACAAAATGTAGAAAAAGTGATGTGCTGTGAATACTTTCCGGATGCACTGTAAGTTACAAAAGAATCATGAGTGAAATATGAAGTCAAGTATTCTCAAGGCCATACCTATCATGCGCTCCTATAACCCTCCCATCTGGGAAGAATGTGGTGGGTTGAATGTCCAGGTACAATCTTGCTAAGAAAAGTATCTTTCAACACAGTCAATATCAAGGGTTGATGTAATTCTTCACTCTTTATAAGCTCCAATAAAATTAGTCCTTATATCTAGGCAGATGCTTTTAACTGGACCGCTACAAAAATGAACTTCCTGAAGGCATTGATGAAGCTTAAGGTGTCCATGGATTCAACTATCTCTTTATGGACATCTCTGATACTCATACAAGTAAATGTGACTGCCCAGTGTTTACTGTTTGCCTGGCCTCCTATAGTGTGACGTGAGACAACAGTCCAAGGACCAAACACGTCAAACTGTACATTAATAAAAGGAGGTTCTATACTAAGCTGATCAGAAGGTAAGTTGGCCATCTTCTAGGTCTGAAAAACGCCACAAACTTTCCTGCAGATGACACATTTAAATATGGTGCTGCTTACAACTCTTTTTGCACCAAAAATACATATCCCAGTGACACGGAGAGTTCCTTCTGTGAACAGATGCCCTTGATGTTTAGTCTGCTCATGGTAATGGCACACTAACAAAGGAGCAATGTGATGACTTCCAGGGATTAATAAAGGGTCCTTTTCTTCAAGAGCAAGCTTGGCTTCCTTAATACGACCTCCAACTTTGAGCATTTCTTTCCCATCAATGAAATGGTCAACTTTTCTTAGTGCACTGCCATTCACTAGACACTGCAACTCCTTATCATACATCTCTTTTGCCGCACAGTGCAGATGATAATATCCCCAGACTGTTTAAGTTCTTCTGCTCTGTGTGCTCTCTTACAGTAATGCCAGCCCTAACAACTACCCTTACCTACAGCAGACGCTTTGAAGAGCTGAACTATGTGAGGCAGGCTAAGCCTCTGCCAGCACAGTCTAAAGTTTTCCAAGTTGATAATCTTTCAAAACAATGTGACCCACGAGATTGGGTTGCAGCAGTGCTACTGAATGCTGATACCTCTGAGCGGATTTCTCTACCAGAGCCAGGGTCAACTAGCTGAAATGTTTCATGCCCCGCAGTGTACTGCTTCACCTTTCCCAAAAAAACAGATACAGTAAGCCAAATGGTGTCCTTCAAACAACTAGCTAATATTATTCTTATGGCCTGTTCTGCTGGATTTAAGTCCATAGGTACGCAATACCACTGCTTTGGATGTGTGGATGTCTGAATTCATAAAACCGCGCCATTGACAATAATGTTGAATCTCCTTGTCTCATTGTGAAGGTAGCCTAACAGTACCTTGCTGTCTGTGTAAAATTCAGTCTCTTCAAGTACATCTATTTCTGATGAAATGAGCTCTACCACTAACACTGCAGCACAGAACTCTAGTCTTGGTACGGTGAGTTCAGGGTGTGGAGCCAGCTTTGCTTTTCCCATAACAAACCCAATGTTGCATCGTCCTTTAAGGTTTATGGTTTTAATGTAGGCTACAGCAGCTATTGAATTAACAGAGGCATCAGAAAAGACACAGAGTTTCCTAGTAAACTTTATCTACTGTACTATGACCCATCCTAGTTCTGTGTGAGTCATTTATTTGTTTCCTATCTTTATGGACCCTTATAATGTCTTTCCCAAGCAGCAGTAGTAAATGAGCCTGCAGATAAATTTCAGGGATCTGGAGAGGTAGAAGTTTTAAATGTACATGACGATGAATGGCTACCTCTGGTGTGTGAATTTCTGATCTGTAGTCAGGAATCTGGCTGCATTTGATCAATGTTGGCAGTGGTATGCATAGCTGTCCATCAAGCGATTCAGTCTGATAACCAGATTCTCTCCCTTTATTTGTCTTCACTATTCTGCACAGGTTTTATGATTGTAAGGAGTGCCGGACCCTTTATTTTAAAAAGGTTGAAAAATGCTGGGCTTGCTAGGAACTTATTACTTTGCTCATCAAGGATAGCACAAAGTCGTATCACTTCATTTGGGTGACCTACATTGCATCTGCCTTTTGCACCCTCTCTACAAACATCAGTGCAGTGGGTATCTACCTCTGGTGCGGGTGCAGTGTTTGGGTACCTTGCTGCCATGCTCTCTGACATGATTTCCATCCTGTGTGGTCTATGGTGCTGGACCAGGGTGCAAAGCTGCATTATGACCGTCACTGTTACACTCTGAGAATTTCACACTGACCTTACAGTTCTTTGCAAGATGAGATATTGAAGAGCAACACTTAAAACATACATTATTGATTCTGAGAAATGATTTCTCCCTAAAGGCACAGAAATTCTGAAATGGATGAGGTTTCCTGTGCGTAAAGGGCATTGCCTGCTTGGGTCCTTTCTTTTAGACATTTCAGATTCCTCTGCAGAACAAGAAGTGGAGACTTTGCATTGTGATTCTGAGGAGGATATATTTGTTTGAGGGACTGCTACGGCTGTGTTCAGGTAAGTGTGTGAGGTAGAAGACTTCTCCGGTTTGGTACAGTACAAGCATTATTGAGACACTCCAAAAATGAAGCTTGGATCTTTCTTAGCCTTTGCTTGCTGACAAATAACATCCATGAAAAAGGAAAATGGGGAGAAGGAGACTCTGTATTGCTGTGGTCACACGTGCAATTAAGAGGTGTGGACAAAGACTCAGACAAGACAGCAGGTGTGGTTATATAGCAGCTTTATTCTTCAGCGTCACAATGAGCAGAGTTTCAGAAAGCAGGCAATCAATATTACTTGAGAGCGTCAGGGCTCTTGTGAACCCCATCTGTCGGTGGGGGCAAAGTCTTATACCCCTAGAACGCATGATTTAATATCATTATGGAATGCAACAGTCGACACTTTTATCTTACACAATCTTTGAGCCAAGTATTATCTCAGACCCCAGATTTCCTTCTTCTATCTTCACCACAAGTTCAACGCCCCTTATGCGACATTACTTCTTGGCCCTTTTGTTATGGCGTTCAGATGTAAATAGAGGAAACGGGATAAGGCAGACTCATGTGTGGAATGCTTAGACCTTGAGTCCCTTGGACAAATATTTTTCTGTTTGCTCATCAAAGCATGCTTTTACATAATGTATGGTTTCGTAAAGCTTACTTCTGCTTAACTTCTCAGACATGGATTAGTACAAGAGAACAAAGAGAACATTCATCTTCCACATTCCCCCCTTTTGAGCAAACAAAAAATACTTGATCAGGGGAGAGTTGAGCGGGAAAGGGTAGGAGAGGGGGATGAAGTGGAGCGGGCGGAGGAGTGTGGGGTGGCTGTGCTGATCTGAAGCATTTTTTCTTCATGTAATAAGTAAGCCTTTGCCATAGAGGCAGTAAAATACTTGGATACAATGTATCTTATCAAGGGAACAATACAGCAAGCTACAAACAGGAGAACAATAAAAGCAACTAAGAGAAATGAAAACTAACTTAAGCCATTGGCCCCAGGACCCAAAAGTGGACATAAACCATTGGTCCCAAGGATTAGAAATGCCAGAATTAGTAGCTAGTTCATTAGAGAGACCATTCAAACCTGCTAAAGCACGGGTGATTGATCCGTCGTGAGCTGTATTATTAGGGATATAGGTGCAGCATACATCACCAAACATAGCACAAACGCCTCCTTTCTCAGCCAGGAGCATATCTAATGCCAATCGATTTTGCCAGGTCATAAGGGATGTTTTATCAAGTTGCTCATGGATACCTTCAACAGCTTCCTTAGTAAAATTTAAGAATCGTTGTTGATTGTAATATAGGTAATTAATCCAATCTACATTCTTGTTTATAGTAACCTGAGGAAAAATAGACTCAAATCTGGCAGCAACTTGGTCCCTTGCCTTGAACTTATCTGGGACTCCACGAGGGACTCCAATGGAATCAAAATACACCCCAGGGCCATGTAGGGAAAACTGGGAAGGGTCTACAGAACGGGGTCGACGACGTCGGCCAGAATTTGTCGACACACGGGAGGCATTTAAAGGGAGAAGTCGGAAAGGCATAGCAAATTGTATTAAAGCACAAGTGCCAGTCCAGTCAGGCGGAAGAATGTCAAGCAATTTAGACCTACGGCTCGTGGAGTATTCTGAGTAATCAGAAAAGTTGATAATTTGGAAGCTAAAGAGGAAGAATTAACCTGAAAAGTTTGGAAACAGAACGGGGACGGGATATTACCAACATTAGTGCCACGGGAGTAAGTGAGGTTTCTAAAAAAACAGGTATAATTACCTTCATGAGGCTGGAACATCGGGGGAGTCAAATGAAGAGTGGGGGGGAAAGAGAAGGGAAAGTGTAATGCAGTTAGAGTCGGTTGGAATAGAGGAAGAGATAAAAAGGGCAAGTAGGCAAGGAAGGCCAGTAGGATCAGATATGTTAGAAAGGGGAAAAGGGACAGTGGCCAAATGTGGCCTAGCAGTAGCACATGCATAACAATCAGATTGATTTACTTGTCTAGCCGAATACAATACCCATTGCAGCCAACGGTTCTGATCGCCATACCCAGTTTCAATTGAGAAAGTGGAAGAAAGGGTGGAAATATTCATGACCTTGACAGGGGGCGGGTCTGGACCAGGGGTAGAGGAGATGGGTGTGTTTGTGGGGAAATGGGAGGTGTTAGTAACAGGGTTTTCAACCTTAATTTGAAATCTCCCTAGAGGATCTGTTCCAGATACATACGCCCCTAAGATATAGGTTCCTGAATCATGTAAAGAGGGGTTCTTCAGAGTAATGATTAAGGGGTTACAATGGTTTTCGGCACATTCATGAGGGGCATGCCCTTTTATAATAGAAAACTGATATTTCAGACCAAACTTTTGGGCCTTATAGGGTTGATAACCCCAGTCATCAGTTCCATTATTAGCAAAAACTCATTTCCACTCGTCACAGTTACTTCCGAATCCAGAGTTTGTAACAGTTACACGCAAATATTTGTCAGACCAGGTCCACTGGACTTGTCGACCAGTGCCACAGTTGATAATAGAACAGAAATCAACCTGAACTGATGTGGTGATTCCTAAAGGGAAAGTCAAGGTGACCAGGGCAGTCGACAAGGGAAAGGAAAGACATAGTAGTTGAACAATCAAGGGTGCCATCTTTTGCAATGTGAGGCGTGAATCTAGGCAGGCAGTCCCTCAACTTAACAGCGTGTGGTGTCGACAGCAGAACTTGGAACGGTCCTCTCCACCGAGGTTGGTGCCAATGTTTCCTTCGAGTATCTCTAACCAGAATCCAGGTTCCCAATGGAATCGGGGAGTCCTTTGATGGAGGACTAGTTCTCCAGGCCTGATTAACATGCTCGTGGACTTCCTTCAGAGAAGCTCGGAGACCTGTAAGACTGGAAAGAAGATCATTGTCCACAGTATGCAGATTAACATTACCTATGACCATGCCGACTGGCATAGGCCGTCCGGTCAGAATTTCGAATGGCGACAGCCCTAACTGCCGATGTGTTCTTCCCCTTAATCCCATGAAGGCCATGGGTAGAGCATCAGGCCAAGTTAAATTTGTTTGCTCACAGATTTTAGCCAATTTAGATTTCAAGGTACCATTGCATCTCTCTACTATACCCCCACTTTGAGGATGGTATTTGCAATAATGATGTACATTTATCTGGAGCCAAGTAGTCAATTCATTAATTACAGAATTCACAAAATGACTACCATTATCAGTCTGCAATTTCTGTGGTATTCCCCATCTTGGAATGATTTCCTTTATCAAAGCTTTTGCCACAGTTTTGGCGTCTGCATGTTTGAATGGGAAAGCTTCCACTAATCGGGAGAACACGTCAACAATTACTAACCAGTATCGGTACCCTTTTGATGGTGTTAATTCAATGAAGTCCATTTGAAGGTGTTCGAATGGACCCATTGGGTTAGGTGTAAAGGCGGGACTTACCTGAATACCCTTTCCTACATTAAATTTCTGACATACTGCACAGCGTTTGCAGAATTGCTCTGCGTATCTAGAGAAGCCTACTGCTTCCCAATGTCTCTCAACCTCTTGAACCATTGCATCCTTTCCAGCGTGATCCAGGCCATGTGCAATTTTTGCCATACCTGGAAAAGAAGCTTTAGGAAGGAAAGGTTTATTAGTTTGCTTATGGGTCCAGATCTCGTCGACCAATGATCCTTCCTTAGACCAGTTTCTTTTTTTTTTTTCTGAAGCTGAACTCTGTAAAGAAATGACTAAATTACCGGAATCTCTGTCATCTGTCTGTTGGAATAAAGAAATTGGCGTATTATCATAAGCAGCTTGTTTAGCGAAGTGATCGGCCAGTTCGTTTCCTTTACTAATGGGATCTTGTTTTCCAGTATGGGCTTGGCATTTAACTATAGCCAGTTTTGATGGCTTGGTTATAGCTTCTAGAAGGGATTCTATTAGTTTTTGATGCTGAATGGGCTTGCCAGTACTGGTCTTGAATCCCCTGAGATTCCATAATGCCCCATGATCATGGCAGACTCCAAAAGCATATCTAGTATCAGTATAGATAGTTACAATTTTTCCCTCTGACAACTGACAAGCTCGGGTGACAGCTATCAACTCAGCTGCCTGCGCGCTTAAACTTGAAGAAATTTGGTTTGCTTCCAGCAGGTGGTCACCTTTGACCACTGCATAGCTGGTTGAAAGTGTTCCATTTTCCAATCGTAAGGAACATCCATCCACAAAAATGATCTCCCCTGTTCCTAAGGGTGTTTCCTGTAGGTCTGGTCTAGGTTTTATAACCTTAGTTATTTCGTCATGACAGTTGTGGGGCTCCCTTTCCTCTTCAGTTGGAAGAAGAGTAGCTGGATTTAAGGTGGAGCACCTTTCTATGGTAACGTTTGACAACGTACAGAGTACATTTTGATAGTGTATTGCCCTAGCAGCAGTGAGATGTGAGGTTTTAGCCTGTACTAAAATGTAGTGTACGGCGTGAGGCACTTTTACCGTTAGGGGGCTCATGAGCACTACATCTGTACTGGCTAGCACGGCCTCTGTTGTGGCTGCTACTGCTCTGAGACAGGTTGGAAGTCCCGCAACCACTGGATCTAATTTTTTCGAAAAATAGGCTATTGACCTTTGTTTTTCTCCATGGAGCTGTGTTAGTACTGCATTCATATATCCCCCCTTTTCGTCCGTGAACAGAGTGAATGGACGAGAATAGTCAGGTAGTCCTAAAGCTGGCGCAGAAAGTAGTGCACTTTTTAAGTCACACAGAGCCTTCTCAGCCTGTTCATTCCATTGTGCCTGACCAGAAAGGGGGAGGCCAGGGGTGTTCGCTAAAGTTTGCAAAGGCTGTGCTCTTTCAGTGAAGTTTAAAATCCATTGCCGGCAGTATCCTAGAATGCCTAATACAGACATAACCTGTTGCTTTGTAACAGGTCTAGGAAGATTTTGGATGGTGTTTATACGGTCTTTAGAGAGAGCTCTTGTTCCGAAAGTAATGTCATGACCTAAATATTTAATGGTAGTTTGGACTTACTGCAGTTTTGCTTTCGACACTTTATGGCCATTTTCCGCTAAAAAGAATAGCAATTTTTGAGTATCATGTGCACAAGCTTCTTCAGTAGTACTACACACCATTATATCATCCACATACTGTATCAATATACTATCTTGATCAGGCCAGAATCCTTCTAGATTTTGAGCAAGTGCTTGACCATACACGCAAGGAGCCTCTGTATATCCCTGAGGCATAACGGTCCATGTCCAACGGCAGTTTTGGAAAGTAAAGGCAAACCAGAATTGAGAGTCGGGGTGCACAGGAATAGAAAAGAAAGCGATAGCAAGGTCAATAACAGAGAAATAACGGGCGGACGGGGGTATCGTAGAAAGAATAGTGGAAGGATTAGGAACAATAGGTGCCCTGGGAAAAATTGCAGAATTAACTTGTCGAAGATCTTGGACAAATCGCCATGAACCATCAGCCTATTTAACAGGTAAAATAGGAGAGTTCACTGGAGAGTATTTAATTGGGATAATTGCTCCCCGTTTTACGAGATCGGAATGTATGGTGGAGATCCCGGCCTCTGCCTCAGGAGACAGAGGATACTGGGCTCGATGTGGGCGGAAGGAGGATTTTGGGTAAATCACCAGTGGCTCACAGTGTGCTATCCTTCCATAATCATTTTTCCCCTGGGACCACAGTGCATCGGGAAGTGAGGAAAGCCAAGAGGGATATGTAGTCTGTAATGAAAATGTGGAGAGGGTGGGATGGCATAATGAACGGATCACTGGAAGGTAATCTTGAAGTAAAACCTTAGTTATCAAATGATCTGAAGTATCAAAAATACCCGGAGCAACGTGCAGCCAGTCCGTCCTATTGAGACATTGTTCCACCCATTCCCCAATTTCGACCCAGCGAACGGTGCTAGATTTGGCTAAGGACACATGGGGAACCGAACCTCCTAAATAGAAAACGCTTTGTGAATATGTGAGGTGAACGGAAGCAGTGGCTTTGGTGGATGAGAAAAAAAAGCAAGGGATATGGAGGGTGTCTGGGCTAGTACCTGAAGAGAGAAAAGATTCCAACCAAGGTGTGTCCACTTCAGCAGGGAAGTACTGGGCAGTACAGTGGAGGGTGCTGGGGACCTGCAAGTGGGGAAAAAGACATGAAGGAAAAGAGTGTAGGGCTTTAAGGAGAATGGTGTGTGGGGAGATGTTTAGGGTCCAGGCTGCAAAAGAGGGTTTAGGGTGGGGGGAGGTCTGACACAGGAGTTTAGGAATAGAACAGTAAAACCCTTGTTCGGTTAGAGAAATAGAGAGGGAGAGCTTAGTCATCAGATCCCTTCCTAACAGATTAACAGGGCAGAGCTGATTTAACAAAAATCGGTGCATTAAAGTGGAACCACTGGAATGAAGCTGAACCCGAAGAGGTTTAGACACCAGCAAAACATGTGGTTGTCCGGAAACAGTAAGCACAGTCACTGTATCTTTCGAGGCAGGGACATCCTTCAGCAAAAGGGTAGAACGAGTAGCTCCAATATCAACGAGAAAAGCAGTTTCAGTGCCATTCACCAGCAAAGTCAATAAAGGGTCTGTGTCTGCATGGCGAGTGAGCAAAGGCAATTGAAGAGAGTGGCTGGGGGTCCCTGCAAATTCCTAGGACCAAGGAATATCCTCAGGTTCAGGTAAGGGAGGCGGGGGAGGACGCTTATGTGGGCAATTGCGGCAGAAGTGTCCCGTCTCACCGCACCCGTAACAGGCAGAAGATGTAGGTGCTTTATCTGAGGGGAGAGGCGGCTGAGCAGATGAAGAATTCGGATTAGGAAACAAAAATCCGCGACCTCTCCCCTGGCCTCGCCCCTGTCCTCGGAAAATTCCTCCACATCCTCGACCCCTGCCTGAGGCGGCTCCACCTGCATAATAATTCATTTGTGCTGCGATTAACTTGGTCTGAGAATCTGACTCTTTTTGCTTAGTCTGTCGTTCAGCATGTTCCGCATGTCGTTTAACTTCATCAAAAGTGGCACTTTCCCATCCAATACAGGAAGTGTGTACCTTATTTTGGATATCACTTCTGAGTCCTGACACAAAAGGAGTAACTGCTGCCTTGGTACGGTCATCTGAGTTGTCTAAGCCAGAATGGTTTGTCATCAAGTCCTGAATTCGGTGTGCCCATTCGTCTACCGTCTCATCTTTCTTTTGTTTGGCAGCCGAAATAAGGGACCAGTTGGTGCCCTTTTTATATTTTGCAGCTATTGCAGTTTTCACAGGTTCCCATTGGGCAAGGAAAGGACCCTCATTATTTTGTCCACGAGGCAATGCCTCATTCCACTGCCACTGTGCTCCATTATGCTGCCCATGGTTGACAGCAATGTTCCCTCTAAGCTGAGCGCGTGTGCAATCGCTCACACAAATTCAGAGCGTCGCTCATACTTCCCGCACGATTGCTCATTCCGACGGCATCGCTCGTACTTATCGCACGATCGCTCACTCCGACCGTCGCAGTTGGTGCTCATAAATTTTTGGCTTAAACAAAATGTCACTCATAAACAATGTTTTTTGCTCACTATATGCTACTCCTTAGAGGGAACATTGGTTGACAGTAGCCCAAGTGGTGCCCAACTTTCTGCGTAGCACCTGGGTCCACTCGGCCGCAGTGGGCTTGTACATGTCATCCAGTTGCTGCAATTGTTCCACAAACTTCAACCCACCGAGTACCTTAGAATCAGGCAATTCGGACACTACATCTTTCAGCTCTTGAATATCCCAGTTATGATGTATCATTACAGTAGTGGGGTTATCATTTCCTGGGGGTTGTGTGGGATCATGTCGGGGGTTAGGGACCTCAATTAAAGGGCATGAAAATCTGGGTCCTAAAGGGATTGGGGACTCAAACAGGGTGAAGTTTTCAGGGGACTTATTTCGGAGGGTCTGGCTTCTAGTACGTTGTGAAATGGAGGGCTTTTTGTGTGAGTTAGAAGAGCCTCCCGCAGCCCTTAACAAATCGCTGTCAGTCTCATCATCTGGATCCGTATGTGAGGAGGGGTCGTAATGATATTGTTCATCAAAGAAATCATCAGTAGCTGGGGCATCGGTTAACACAGGAGCCGTTGGGGCAAGGGGTGAAGGAGGTGGTTGAAGGGGTTGCGGGTAAAGTGGTGGGGAAGAGAGCACGGGATATAAAGGGTCTTTTTTAGCACTTCTCTTCCTCCTTCCTTCAGACTGGGGTCCCGAATCAGCCTGCACTTTCTGTAAAGCTATAAGCAGCTCTTCCTTTTCCTTTCTAGTCTTAACTTTGGCAGGTAAAAGCTCATTCCGTTTCTGTGCTGCTTTCAACGTACGGTCTTTAATAACCAATTCCCATCTGTCAAACATATCCATCCGATAAGGACCTCCATTACAACAACCCTGTGTATTTCTGCACAGTATTTTTCTAATTTCCTGTATCTCACTCATAACTCTGGTTCCTTCCACTGGCCATCTACCCCCACTCTGCTTATTCCACTTCCTACATGCCTTTTTAAAATCTAACTCAGTCTCCTTCTCTATTAACTTCCTAGGGGATCCGCCTTTCGATCCCGAGGGTGTACTAGGAGCCTGGTGATTCTCTGAAAATAATCCCTCCAACAGAGGCTTTTGGTGTCCTAGGGGGATAGGTTTGACCGGTTTGCTGACTTGTTTCCCCATAGTGGGTGGCAGGATATCACAGAAAACAGCTCAGCCCCCCTTTTTTTCTTTCTCCTCGTCCCACTTGTCGTCCGCTCCTGCTCCCGGATTTCAGCTCAGGTGACTTCGTGTCTGTTTATTGGGTTCAGCAGAATCCTACGTCAATACTCAGCGTGGGGTCCGGGATATGGAGGTTTTTACCCCGATCCCTTCATCAAACGCCTTGTATGCGTCAGACTGCTTAGGTATAGTGTCCGTCACCTGAGCAACCCGTCGGAACAAGATTATGACCAGACGCCAAATGAGAAACACGACCTCCCCCTTTATATTTAGACACACATTTTCCGGCTTTTCCACTTTCACCTCTATTCCTCTATTTATTTATAGGGGCGTGCCACTCATCCCTTTCTATTCCACTTCACAAGGGATGACTCACTAACATTCAAACTTGTGCCTATTTTCCGGAGGGTCCCAAGAACTGTGTTCCGCGAGTCCCGAGACCACCCCTACAGTATTGATACAGTATTCTCTTTTACTCTTTTTAAACTTCTATTATTTCCGGCATACCAGTCAAACCATCGGAATTCCCCCGATCTACTCACTGTGACTCCGTCCACCTGCCTGGAAATTCCCGTCTAGTCATACCTCGTATCGGCTAGGAGGATGTCAGGGACTTCCCACGCAGGAAACGCCCAAGGCAGGCCAGTCCTAACTTTTACCGGAGCTGGTCCTCCCGATCCGGCCGGAATCGGTCCTCTACTACGGTCCTCCGGACAATCCCGCTCGAGGAGTCGTCTGCCCGTCTGCTGCCCCACGTTTGGGCGCCAGAAAACTGTGGACGAAGACTCAGACAAGACAGCAGGTGTGGTTATATAGCAGCTTTATTCTTCAGAGTCACAGTGAGCAGAGTTTCAGAAAGCAGGCAATCAATATTACTTGACAGCATCAGGGCTCTTCTGAACCCCGTCTGACGGGTGAGGCAAAGTTTTATACCCCTAGAACGCATGATTTAATATCATTCCAATCATCTCTCAAGGTTGAAGTTTTAAGCAGCTTCATTTCTAAAACAATGATCTGATTAGCCCTCTCAAAGTACACCATATCCTTGACTGAAGTTTTTAAGCTTTGCAGAAAGATATTGGTGGCTTGCAGCTGCGAAGAGAAATATAATAAAGTAGGCAGGCGCAGGCTTTTCATGATTAGAGGAAACGGGATAAGGCAGACTCATGTTTGGAATGCTTAGACCTTGAGTCCCTTGGACAAATATTTTTCTGTTTGCTCATCAAAGCATGCTTTTACATAATGTATGGTTTTGTAAAGCTTACTTCTGCTTAACTTCTCAGACATGGATTAGTACAAGGGAACGAAGAGAACATTCATCTTCCACAACATTTATATGAAAACATTTTAAATTGAGCATGTCGTGCCAGCAATACTGCATTTCAGTTCTAAGCTTCAGAGTTTCAGCACTTAATCATTCACTTCACCAAGCAAATGTGCATTAAATGATATATAAAGTACATATGAAACTAAAATTGTAGTTCTGTCTGGCATTGTGTTATGCAGATTACAGCTTGATTCATTTATTTCAGTTCCAGGGAGATTTATTATACCATAAAGTTTTTATGGCTTTAAACACATGTTAATTATTCTTGGGCGGACTGGTGACTCTAAATTGCCAGGACTGTGTGTTGTATCAGGTATGTTAGTGCACATGCACAAAAGTGAAGTGTTTAATTAGCTTAGAAACATTGCTGCTGGATTGGATTTGTAGCAGCTTGGTAACAATGTAAAAATATATTTAAGAAAAAATATATAGAGATGGTGCCTTGGATAATTTTGAGAGTTACAGCAAATGTTTGTTTGACAGCAGACTACAGAAAATATGAATGTTAAGTAATGACTGCTGTACAGGGCTGCTGGCAAACTGTCCAGGTGAGTGACATTTTACCAAAGGCTTGTGATATTCCTGTTGAAACTGAGAATACATAAAGCAAAGAAGGAAAGTGACTTAAAAGAGAAATGTGGGTAATAATTAAAATTAGTACTTTCAAAATACTGGCACTTTTCCTAAGTATGGTCTAAAAACCAACCCGAGGACATAAGACAGAAATTGATGAGATTTTGTAGATCACAATGGCAACTTCTCACCAGACAATACAATACAATACAATGCAATTTATTTTTGTATAGCCCAAAATTACACAGGAAGTGCCGCAATGGGCTTTAACAGGCCCTGCCTCTTGACAGCCCCCCAGCCTTGACTCTCTAAGAAGACAAGGAAAAACTCCCAAATAAAAACCTTGTAGTAGGGAAAAATGGAAGAAACCTTGGGAAAGGCAGTTCAAAGAGAGACCCCTTTCCAGGTAGGTTGGGCGTGCAGTGGGTGCCAAAAGAAGGGGGTCAATACAATACAATACACAGAACAGAACAAATCCTCAATAAAAAATTAAAAATTTTTTAGAAGTACGGTGCAGAATTTAACAGTAGATGATATCACATAATAAGATTTAGATAATTTTAGACTCCTGGAGACCTCATCCTTCAAGCTGCCTCCTCCATTTGGCCATTCCATGGCTGAAACAGTGTTGGGCCAGCCAATCCAGTGAAAGGACCCCTCTTTCTCATGATTCCTGCCATCCTCCATCAGGGATGACTTTACCTTAGGCAGGCAAAACAATTTGGCAGGTGGGCCGTGGCACCAAGTGCCACATTTGAGTACCGAGAAGAGAAACAAATAGGTGAGGGTTAGTATCCAATTCTAACTATCATGTTACTTATGTTTTAGTGCTAATGACTAACAACAGAGATGCAGTATGTACAGTTAATCAGCAGCTCTAGTCAGGATATGCTAAACTGAAGTAGTGAGTCTTCAGCCAGGATTTAAAAGCTGAGACCAAAGGGGCATCTCTTATAGTAGCAGGCAGACCATTCCACAGTTTAGGGGCCCTGTAACTAAAAGCTCGACCTCCCATTGTTATTTTATTAATCCTTGGAACCATAAGCAGACCAGCATCTTGAGATCTTAATGTGCGCTCTGTTTTGTAAGTCATGATAAGTTCAGACAAGTAAGCTGGACCTCTGCCATTTAATGCTTTATATGTTAAAAGAAGGATTTTGAAATCTGCCCTAAACTTAACCGGGAGCCAGTGTAAAAATTTAAGAACTGGAGTTATGTGTTCGTATTTTCTTGTTCTTGTAATAATTGTTGCATCCGCATTTTGTATTAACTGGAGGCTGTATAGAGAACAGTTAGAACATCCAGTGAACACTGCATTGCAGTAGTCAATCCTACTAGAGATAAATGCATGAATTAATTTCTCAGAATCCTGTTTATTTAGAAAGTGCCTTAATTTAGTAACATTTTTAAGATGGAAGAAACATGTTTTGGACAACTTGGTAATATGCGCTATAGATGACATGCTAGAGTCAAAGATAACTCCTAGATTGCGGGCTGATTCAGTAAAATGAATTAGGATTCCAACTGAGTTAAAAGATGACAAAATATTGTTATGATCAGCGTCATTCCCTCCAACAATTAACATCTCTGTTTTATCTGTATTTAAAGACAAGTAATTCTCATTCATCCACTCCTTTAATTCGCTAACACAACTAATTAAAGACAACATCGGAGAAACTTCATCTGATTTAAATGAAAGGTATAACTGGGTGTCATCTACATACGAGTGAAAAATGAACATTATGTTTCCTAATGATAGATCCCAGTGGAAGCATGTAAAGTGAAAACAGTAGAGGTCCCAGTACTGAGCCCTGTGGGACACCATATCTCACTTCTGTGTATAATGATGGAGTACTGTCAGCACATTTCTGTACATATTGGAATCAATTTGATAAATAAGAACTAAAACAAGCGAGCACAGTGCCTCTAAGCCCAATATCATTTTCTAGCCTGTGTAGTAAAATAGAATGGTCAATGGTGTCAAATGCTGCACTTAAGTCCAACAACATAATTACAGTGGAGTTTCCTTCATCGGAGGATATCAGAATGTTGTTTACAACCCGCGTTAGTGCTGTTTCTGTACTATGACCAGTGCGAAAACCAGACTGGAATTTCTCAAAAAAATTGTAATGCGTAAGGTGTGACTGAAGCTGATTGGCGACTACTTTTTCTAGTATTTTAGAGAGAAACGGTAGATTTGAAATACGCCTATAATTATTTAGTATGTGTGGGTCTAGGTCTGACTTTTTAAGTAATGGATTATTGACTGACACTTTTAGTGTACCAGGTACTGTGCCATGCAATAATGAACTACTGATAATGTTTAGAATAGGCGCTGCAAGAACATTCATTGCACTTTTTACTAGTTTTGTTGGCACTGGATCTAGGGAACAAGTAGTGGGCTTCATTTTAGAAATTAAAGTTAAGACTTCCTGCTCAGTTACAGGATTAAAATTACTAAAGTGCTGAATGCAATGTGAGACAGGGTCTGCTAAGCTAGTATGTGGTTTGTACTGTGATGCAGAGATCTGGGATATTATATTTTTAATTTTCTCATTGAAGAAGTTCATAAAGTCTGTACTGCTAATATCTGTTGGTATTTTGCACTGTTGATCTGAATTTCCATTTGTTAATTTAGCCACTGTTCTAAACAGTACCCAAGGATTTTTATTATTGTTATCTATTAATGTAGAATAGTATTCTGAGCGAGCTTTAAAGAGGGCTTTTTTATATTTATTAACACGCTCTGTCCATGCAATTTGAAAGACATGTAGCTTTGTTCTTCTCCATCTGCGCTCCAGTTTTCGACACTCTAATTTAAGAACTCGAGTGTTTTCATTAAACCAGGGAGAGTTTCTACGTGCTTTGATCACTTTTGTTTTAAGTGGAGCCACTGTGTCCAGAGCATCTCTCAAGTTCACATTATAATGTGATGTTAACTGATCTAAATGGTTTTCCACAATTACACTCGACTTACTCAAAGTATCTATAAATTTTGAAGCAGAATTACAATCTAGATGTCACACTGTCTTTGTTTTAATCTGGGAGTGTGTTGACAAGGGCAGGACTAAATCAAATGTAATTAAGTAGTGATATTTAAATTTTGAATTTTAACTTTGTAAGTTATAATTAAATTTAATGTGTGGTTATGATTATGAGTTGGACCTTTGATAATCTGACAAAATCCTACTGAATTTAACAAATAAGTAAAACATTTGCTAAAAGTGTCAGTTTCCACATCAATGTGTACATTAAAATCCCCCATCAGTACTATGTGATCATAATTTATAGCCAAATCAGATAGAAGGTTGCTAAATTCAGTCATGAACAATGAATACGGCCCTGGTGGTCTGTAGACTAGCACTATAATTGTGTTGGAATCTGTTTTAATATTTAAAATGAATGCCTCAAAGGATGTAAAGTTGCCTAAATTTTTAGAAGTGATTTGCATTTTGTTACAATGAATTATTCCAAGGCCTCTTCCTCGACCAAAATCTCTAGAAGAAATGAGTAGCCATCTGGTGACGCCTCAGCTAGGGGGACAGTGTCACATTTACTAAGTCAGGTTTCAGTGAGAAGACACAGATCAGATTTTGCACTTAATATAATATCATTTACCAAAACAGCTTTAGTGCCAAGAGAGTGAATGTTCAATAAGCAGCATTTAAAACTGCATGGTTTTTTCTGAACTGCTGATATATTTTTTGTTTTAATTTGAAATTTCTATTACAGATGCCCCTGGTGGAGGGTCTGGTTTTATCCCTTGGTCTAATTATACACCTTATTTTTTGGTTATCAATTCATTTAAGGTTTGTATCAAGACTAAATTTACTGGATGCCCCATGACAAGGATTATGGGTAACAGCTTCAGGAAAATAACAGGTGGGATAAACAACAGCCTGTGATTTAAGATCACATGACTGCGGCCTGGATGGTGCTCTAATCAGTCAACCAGGCAGTTTTGCTGCCATATTTTGTGATAATACATAAGATCCCCTCCAGTTAGGATGAAGACCATCTCTTCTGAAAAATCCAGGCCTTTCCTAAAAATCATCCCAATTGTTCACAAACGCTATGCTTTTGTTTGCACACTAGGTTTCTAGCCAGCAGTGAAGGGAATGCAATCTGCTATAAATCACATCCCCTCTATGTAATCTTGGTAAGGGGCCAGATACAACTAAATTCTGACATGATGTCAGTAAGTCCGAGGCATGATGCTGTTAACAGGTATAGAACAAAATATTAAGTGTTATTTACTTTATGGCTCTCCATTTCTGTACTGTTGCTCACCTAAAAATTAGATGGTCTGCTACAAACGGTGCTATGGTCTATGTTGGTTAACACATCTACATAGATATCAATACCAGGAAATAAAAGATGAAATTCTGAACTTTCTTTTTTCTTTTTCACACAACATTCCATACAAATAGATCAATTTTACAAAATCCATCCATCCATCCATTTTCCAACCCGCTGAATCCGAACACAGGGTCACGGGGGTCTACTGGAGCCAATCCCAGCCAACACAGGGCACAAGGCAGGAACCAATCCTGGGCAGGGTGCCAACCCACCGCAGGACACACACAAACACACCCACACACCAAGCACACACTAGGGCCAATTTAGAATCGCCAATCCACCTAACCTGCATGTCCTAAATCCTAATTTTACAAAAATTAGATTGAAAACAAATCAGCCCCCACCCCTGAGAAAGAGAGCATGGTCAGCAGAACACTTAAAGCCAGTAAAAACAAGTAAATAGATGAATAGGCTGTCCTGTTCATCCTATATACATCGGACTTCCAATACAACTCAGAGTTCTGCCACGTGCAAAAGTTCGCTGATGACACTGCTATCGTGGGCTGCATCAGGAGTGGGCAGGAGGAGGAGTATAGGAACCTAATCAAGGACTGGTGCGAAATGGTGCGACTCAAACCACCTACACCTGAACACCAGAAAAACAAAAGAGCTGGTGGTGGATTTTAGGAGGACCAGGCCCCTCATGGACCCCGTGATCATCAGAGGTGACTGTGTGCAGAGGGTGCAGACCTATAAATACCTGGGAGTGCAGCTGGATGATAAATTGGACTGGACTGCCAATACTGATGCTCTGTGCAAGAGAGGACAGAGCCGACTATACTTTCTTAGAAGGCTGACATCCTTCAACATCTGCAATAAGATGCTGCAGATGTTCTACCAGACGGTTGTGGCGAGCGCCCTCTTCTACGCGATGGTGTGCTGGGGAGGCAGCATAAAGAAGAGGGACGCCTCACGCCTGGACAAACTGGTGAGGAAGGCAGGCTCTATTGTAGGCATGGAGCTGGACAGTTTGACATCTGTGGCAGAGTGACGGGCGCTGAGCAGGCTCCTGTCAATCATGGAGAATCCACTGCATCCACTGAACAGGAGCAGCTTCAGTGACAGACTGCTGTCAATGTCCTGCTCCACTGACAGACTGAGGAGATCGTTCCTCCTCCACACTATGCGACTCTTCAATTCCACCCGGGGGGGTAAACGTTAACAATATACAAAGTTACTGTCTGTTATACCTGCATTTTTATCACTCTTTAATTTAATATTGTTTTTTATCAATATGCTGTTGCTGGAGTATGTGAATTTCCCCTTGGGATTAATAAAGTATCTATATCTATCTATCTATCTATCTATCTATCTATCTATCTATCTATCTATCTATCTATCTATCTATCTATCTATCTATCTATCTATCTATCTATCTATCTATCTATCTATCTATCTATCTATCTATCTATCTATCTATCTAGAATTAATAAATGAATAAAGATAAATGGAGAAGAAAAAGAAACGGGGAGGGAATCTGCTTCCTCAGTGCTTTAAAAGCTTATGCTAAAATGTGAATGATTAGATCTTGCCAGGTTTTGAAAAAGTTCTGCACAGATCCTCTAAGTGAGAATTTAATTTTTTCCAATTTCAAATAATATATAATATCAGCTATCCACTGACTCAAAAGAGGAGAGTTAGGATTCTTCCAGTTTAGCAACATAAGTCTACATGCCAATAGTGTAGTAAAGGTAAGCACAGTTTGTTTGTCCTTCTCCACTTTAAGCCCTACTGGGAGTCCACCAACCACAGCTGTTAATGGGTTAGGAGGGACTGCGACACCAAGGATGTCTGATTTAAATATTTTTGTCCAGGACGATGTTAATTTGGTGCAGCCCCAAAACATGTGACCCAGTGAGGCAGGAACTTGTTTGCAGTGTTCACAGGTTGGATCTTGCCCTGGAAACATTTTGGACAATTTTAAGTGAGACAGATGTGCTCGATATATAATTTTGAGTTGAATAATTGTATGCTTTGTGCATATGGAGCTCAAGTTAATTATCTGCATTGCTACTTTCCACTCCTTATTTGAAATATTGAGTGTGATATCCTTTTCACATTGTCCTCTTGGATCTTTGAAAGGGAGTGACCGTAAAATAGTTTTATATATTGCTGAAATGCTGAACTCTCATTTCATATTCACCTTTTGATCTCAAACCAAATGTCTTTAATTTATAGCAAAAAAATGACTTGACATTGCTTTTCCAACACTTTCAGAGGGGACTATAAATCTCTTAATAGAGGATTACTCCTTCTCAGCACAAACACTGTCATTATAATTTTGATAATCCTATGTTTCAGAGTCACCAGCCTTAATATCTGAAGATGACAGTGTTGGGATCTTCAACAAAATAAATATACTTTGGTTGTGTTTTGGAGAAATAAACTTATTGTTTCCATTCCTCTGCTTGTCATTTCAATGAAGTCCTGCTGTTTTCATGTTAAATTCTGCATACAATATGCTTTCATATTACAGCTTAGTGGTGTCTTGAGTGGGGCTGGTTTTCTGTGTTTTTCTTCAGACCACATATACTCCTGTTCTTCATTTTAACATTGATGTATGACTCATGCAAAATCTTACAGGGAGACACCCAAGGGGGACTCCCCTGAACCCATGACCCCCTTGCACAACTCAACTCTTGCGAAACCTTGGGTAAATTCTCAAGTCTGATACTGATGTATGATTTGCACAATAATTTTTGGGGGCTTAAGCGCATGATATCTGCTGAAAGTAAAGATACGCCTGTTGCATCATGCAGTATGCATCATTTCAAGACTTTCCCAAGTGGCCTGTCTAAGAGCCTGTGGTTGCAGCACAGTTTGTTTTCACTTAATACAAAATAAATGAAGTTTCTTTCATACTAAAAGAGTAATAGATGATTTCTTAATTAGAACTGCAGATATTAATTCTTTGCTCCCTTGACAACAATTTCTAGTTTTTACTATATTTGAAATGATGTCCCATGATCATCCCTTACCTGTCTTATGATTCTGAGTTCAGTATTTGCATTCTTATCTCTGTCACCTGTGAAATACATAAAACCACCAGATTATTCATGGATAGATATTCTCTTTAGTCAAACCTAAAGGTGAAGTTACCGGATAAAATACTACACATGAGACTGTCCAAGGACTTTCATTTAGTGCACCCTGTTCAAATCCTGACTGACCTCAATAATGTTTACAGACTACTTCACATACAGTAATAGGATTGTCATCTATTTTAAGGTTTTATAATAAAAATACTCTTTCATGTGGGCACTTTGAAGAAATCATTTACATTTATTTGCTTAGCAGGTGGTTTTATCCAAAGAGATTTACAAAAGAGGTCAATATAATCAAGTAAACAGGAGTAAAGGAGACTTGTTAGGATCAGTTTTCGCAGTGTGAAGCAATGCAACTATTTTCATATAAAAGAATGGACTGATGACATTGTTGGTTTAAGACTGAGCTGGTGAAGTAACTCAGAATCATAAGAATCAACGAAGTGACAGCAGGTGGCATATCCAGCCAGTTCCCTAATTCTTGGAGGTTGAGTTTGTCTACCAGCTAAATACTAGACCAGTGTCATTACTGGTCCACTCTACTCTGTCAATTTATACAAAAGCATCTGCATCATTTCACACCATGATTTTTTGAAATCTAAAGTGAAATAATGCTTTTTACTGTTAAATAGCAAACAAAAATGACTGTTTCCAGTTAAACTGGCATTAACTGACCTGGACATGTGAATACAACACACACTTTTCTCCTGTGTATGGGACCTTAAAAGCTGCACACAAGGTAACTCCACACAAAGACTCATTACCACTTTGTACTTGTGGCTCAGAGATTTATACCCCTTATAACTGCATAGTTCATATAAAAGCCATTGAATGTGTACAAGATTGTCATTTCTGGTGACTGTTACTTTCGTTTAAAAAAGCAACCTGTGTTTGTCAGGTAGATCATTGACTTTTAAAAGATCTCCTTCCACCATCATTACTGCATTAGCTGTGAGTTGCCTCTGTGATGACACACACACACACACACACACACACACACGCACGCACACGCACACATGCACACACACACACACACACACACACACACACACACACACACACACACACACACACAGAGTTTCCAAGAGAAAATAGACAGGCATTGCATTTAAAAGAGAGAAAACACTGAAAAACATATCATGGCAAAACATGTTCTCCCACATCCCAAAAACTAAGAGATGAGGGGTTGAATTCTTGTTTTTGATAGGTTTTGAAGTTATTTATTGTATAAGTTCTACATATTTTATTTGCTTGATTATATACTATGTCAATTTCTCAAAACAAAATGTAAAAATAAATAAATAAATAAATACCAGAATAATTTGAATCAGGAACAATATTTCCCAAGGTTTTTTATTTTTTTTAACAAGATTTCAAAAGTCAGGGTCCCCTTTTTAAAAGAAGTAGGGAGAAGACCACCAGATTCTGTTCTGTGGTGTTTTGTTGATTGTTTTTCGTGTCTGTGCTGTCAAAGACAGAAACATGGCGAGTATCACATGGTAACCTATTTGAGGCTTTCCTCAACACTTTTTTTTACAATGTTTTGTTTTCTTTTCTCTTACAGTGTATAGTTGCATATATCCATCCTCTGTAATTTTTTTTTTTTTTGTTCTTTATTTCGCCTTATACAATTTCTTGTATTAAGAATTTGTTAGTTTTCGCATACCCCTTGGGGTCAGAGCGCAGGGTCAGCCATTGTACAGCGCCCCTGGAGCAATTACAGGTTAAGGGCCCAGCAGAGTAGGATCTCTTTTGGCAGTGATGGGGATTCGAACCGGCAACCTTCGGGATACCAGCACAGATCCTTATCCTCAGAGCCACCACTCCACCCCGAATTTGTTGTGTTATCAGTAAATTTCATTGTTTTTTTATTAAAAGTGCATGTTTACGTTAATCTCTGAAGAAAACAATCTAGCAACATTCCAGCTCCAATCTAAATAGAGAAAGTAAGGGTGACTGGTTACGTAGCACCTTCTCCACAGGAACACAAATTCTCATAAAGCATATCCCATCTTCTCAGACCGAAATGTCAATTTTCCGAACACCAAAGCAAATGGAAAACTTGCCTAATTAATATTTGAAGTATTTCAGTTTCTATTTTCTAGACACACTTTCACCTTAAATAAGTCTTTGCAAGAAGTAGAAAATGATGGTCTTCACATATATACAAACTAGCATGTTAGTCGTTGTGATGTTGGGGAAGCAGCAGCAGAGTTTTAACACCAGCCCAAAGAGAATTGCTTTAAAAGAAATCCATTAAATTGTATACCCAAAACATTAAAATCTAAAGACAAAAAAAATGTTAGGATTATAGATAATTAAATGTCAAACTATACTAGGAACCTCGCGGCATTCTTTTCATACTGATTTTTTGTTGGGTAAGAGGGAAAAAACACACAAACACACTTGCTGCCTTCCCCAAAAGTCTCTTTTACATAGACCAATCATCAAACACAGTATGAACTGTAAATACCCCCCATCCCCCAAATTGATTAATAAATATAAACACATGGACAATATAAAATTTCAACACAAATTTAACTTATCTTCAACAAACACAGAACTAAAACTACATACAGTATGTATACAATACAATACCATTTTCTAAGCCCACTTAATCATGACGCAGGGCCATGGAAGTAAGAAACCTATCCTACAAGCATCGGGCTCAAGGCAGAAACAACCTCCGGTCAGGGTGCCAGTCCATTCCAGGAAATACATATGCAAACACTCTCCCTGAATCTTTCGGGCTTTGTGTTCGGCCATGATTATTATAAAGTATTATAAGTTCCTCTAGTGCAAAATGTGCAAGGCTTCCAAAATCACCTAGGGAGTAGGCTAGAATCTTAACTGTCTGCCCAGCAGAGATTCACCTGACATCAGCCTAAGGCTCCTAAGGCATCTGCTGGCTTCACCTGAAGCAGGAACAAACTGGGAAGCTAGCAAAATACCGTAAATAAAACTACTACAAAAATAAAATGAAAGCTTCACAAGAAGGAGAGTCACTGTCAACCCTCGGCTTGTGCATAAAAATAGCAACAAAGAACCTTTATAAATCAAAGATTTATTCACTAAAAATCTCAAAAATACAAAGAAAGGCTGAAAAGAGTACAAAGGAATTGTCTAAAAAGCAATCTTAAGTAAAATGAAATCCAAACATCAAAATCCTTAAACATAACAGAAAAAAAGAAGAAAGCCAGCAAATGAAAAAGCAATAAAACATAATATATATACATAATTTCAAACCAATACATAATATAAGCACCCTCCCAAAAGGATGACTTCCAGACACCCTTAAACAAACATTCCCTCTGACAAACTACCCATAAGTAACTTTAAAAGAACAAATAAATTTCAGCTTTATCAAGTGCAGGTGAGCCAAGAAGACTTTAGCCTGGTGAGGGCAACTGGGCTATAAGTGATAAGATAAGAGGTGGGTGTTTTAGGTTTATACACAGGGTTCCTTTGCAGGTTGCAGGTGATGGCAACTTACTGAGAGCACTCTGGCAGTAGCAAGTGTGGCACATGAACGAGCTTCCCGAGCCAGGGAAGAACACGGAATATTACCTGCACGGGAGGCCCAAGAGAAATGTCATTGGCCAGCTGGGCTGAACGATCATATTGTGCCCAAAAAAACATAAAATAATGAAGGGACCAGAGGAACCTGGAGCTTGGGAGCGGGTTCATCCCACACACACTAGGTGGCAGTGGTCCTTGTGTAAGAGCCCAGTTAGGACACCTGCAGATGGTGCTAGGGAAATGGAGTCCAGAATTCCAGCCCTGCAGGGATCCCTTGGGATCAGACAAGGGTGTCTGGGGACGTCCACTCTACTTTGTCTATGATCCTGAAGTGCTTCCTAGAGGGGCAGAATGATACTGGAAGCATTCCCAGGTCTGACATAAAAGGTAGCCCGCTGCCACAGATGCGCGAGTCAGAGTCGGGAGGCAGCAAGCAACACTCAGTGCAGGAGAAGAAGGAGGAAGAATAAGAGTATCCATCAGGTCATTTATTGCATAGCTGGTTGCTTATTATTATTATTTTATTTATTGGACAAGAGGATTATGAAAAGGTGCCTGAAAGAGGAATAAAAGTCTTTTATTCTATTAACACTAGAATCCCTGAAGCCTACAAAAAAACTCATAATCCCGAGCCACCTTAAATTCCTTTGCACCTCTCCATCAAGGTCTTTTGTTTTGCAAATGTATCGATCAGCACAAGCAGCAAGCAGCCTGCTATTCCATTAAGATGGAGCTGACGTGAACTTCTCCTAGCAAACTTCTCCCAGCTCAAGTGTGTTTATCTCGGTGTGAGGTGCCTGGAGTTTTATAGGGTAAATAATATATTGTTATTTGGAATACATACATTTCATGTGTGTTCCATGTCTACAAAGATCTGTGTAAGTGTAGGATGAAAGGAAATGCGAGGCAAGGAATGTTGAACACATACCTAAAACATCTCCATTCTTTTCACAAGATGGCCACCATAACTGCAGACAGCTTCTTCAAAGCACTTTCACTGGCTAATAGACTGCTGCACCTTAACACAATTGTGCTTGGCCCCATAAGTAAAATGGTATTTCCACCTGCAGCTAAAATCACTTTAGTACATGGGAAATTCTCCACGCTAGTGTTTAGATCTGGCAGTGTCGTGCTGACACTGACATCTGGCACCTCCTGGCAACACAAAGAGCAACTCAGGAGCCACCACCCCAAGGGAATACATCAAATCTGGGTCAGAACTAAGAAAGCAGGAAGAGAAGTAGGGCAATTGGAATGACACTTGGAAATGCATGCTAATAAGCCAAGACAATAATTTTGAGTACAGGCTGGGGGGCCCTTGCAGGCCTGAGTGGATCAGTCAATACAGCAGAAGACTAAACTGCAGGTGAAATCTTAATAGTAATAGAATGAATAATGGGAGTGGATGACTCAAAAATATAGTGGCACATATTACAGAAAGTGGTTGAATTAGGCAAGCAAGAACAGGTCCAGGTGACAAAAGAAGGCAAAGAAGAAGTAGAAGCAGTTGTACAAGTAAGTGAATCCTTTATAACTATGGCACAAAAACAAGCAGAAGGTTCAAAGGAAATATTAGCATACCTTGGGGCAGATGATTCAAATGCAACAGCAACAAACACTGGAAGAGACGATTTGGTTGAGGTGAAAGTGAAAACAGGAGGAGGCTTTAGCTTCTGGTTCCTTCAGATAAGCTTTGCTACCGGCTCATACAGACTTAAAAGATGTTCTATATTTACTTTTGACAAATGTAATGAATCAAAACTAACATTGAATTTGTTGTCCTCTAAATCCAAAGGAGGAAGCTACAGCAAGATAAACCTTTTTTTTTGGAAATTCAGAAAAAGTGGACAACATCTTTGCTGAATGCTGTTTAATTTTTTCAATCCATCATATAACTTATACATTTGTATATTTACTTCATTGAGAGCTTTTTGTAAAAAATGTAGATCTGTTTGTACAGAGCTACTGTACTTTGAAAGGTACAGTTTATGTTTTTTGATTGAGGGATCATTTTGTTATGAAAATTAATTTCCTCTATAGGAGTGTTTCTTACACTGTCTGTGATGGTTCACTATATGATTGTGTAGTAAAATTAATGGCAGTTCTCCCAAGTGTGAATTCAGTGTGGAAAGATATGCCACCATCAATCTCATAATCTATTAAACAATCTAACAGACAAACACAGCAAAAACAAAAGATAAAAGGGGAAATGACAGACAAAATTGTGAGGTGAAGGAACTGCTGCGCTAGTTTCAAATGTTGAAATGAAAATAATGGATACAACACAAGAATATGACGATTTTCAGGTTGTTATGACATGTATATTATCTTTAGTTGTACGCTAAATGCAGCTTGTGGCCATAAAAAAACTCCTCTATGACTCATCACATGTTTGCTATTACAGCATACGATTAATCTAAATCTGTGTGTGCAAAGAAACTTTCATATTAAGTTTACCATCTATCTATCTATCTATCTACCATGCCTCTGTGAGGCTGAATTCATTCTTGACAGACTATTTTAAACTGGTTTGATAAAGTGTCCATCGACTGGTAATGTGAAAGACGTGTTTCTTAGACCACTGAGAACAGTAAGAACAACAGAAATTATTAAAAGGTTAAGACAAGATGTAGACAATGTCATTTGGTAGAGTTAAGCATTTTAAACTGGACTGTTCACTCATATCTTGACCAAGATTTAACCCATCTCACATTTAAAATACAAATAGTGAATTAATTTTTTGGGAATAATTGACTTTTTTTTCTAGATTAATTGAATTGTTAAATGAAAACTGTGGTGTGTTAAACTATTTGCAAATTCATTTCTAAAAATGTATTGTTAATGGTGGAGCTCATTTGAAAAATGCTTAAAAATAACATCCATTGCAAGAGATGGGCGTCTGAAATAGTGCTCTGTTGGCAGTGGTGTTATTTAGCTTTTTTGTATCTATTCGAGATATCCTGCATTTAACTAACCTGAGAGGAATCTATTGCAAGTATATTAAAAACATGAGCAGGAAACCGAGGGCTTAGAAAGAGAAGGAAAAGGTAGCTAAAGGCTCATCAGAGTCTAGGCCGGTGTAAAGTTCACAATACTGCCTGCCACAGACTGAGCTGTAAAAGACAGACAAAGGAATGGACCAGCCAGGACCTCACAATGCAGCATTTGCTCCACCTGACAGTAAATGTGCAATGAGAATTTGCTGCTTTCGAGTGATTGTTCTGAACTGAGGAACTTTATCCTTACTGTCAGCTACACCAACACCACCTGTGAGTCAACATCATCAACCCCAATGTAATTTGAAACTCTGTGTTGTGTGCACATAGAAGTCAAGTTGTCTGATTTGAAGGTATTGATTACCACACTTGAGGAAATAATAATTGAGGTAACAAATGATATAATGGATGAAATTAAGAATATAAAGAAGGATATAACAGGAACACACAGCAGAACAGATACGCTGAATAAGTGTATAAATGACCAGGAGGTACATTTAAGTAATAACTTTGATATAAACCTAAGAAAGCTGGCAAAAATAGATGAAAAAATAAAGGAAAATATGAGGAAAATTGAGGATAAAATCAGAGTACTTGATGCTTACCTGGAAGAGGTTAAGCAAATGTTTACAATTCTGTGACAAAATAAGTGACACAGGAAACTCCAGAAGAGTTGGGAAATTGTCCCCTTATAATGTTCAGTGAATTTGCAAAAATAGACGATGCAATGGGTCAAAAAACACAAATATTTTACAACAGACAGAGGTTTGATGTGGAGTTTTACAGAAAATGGCAACCAGAAGGAAGTATAATTGGAAGTGACAGTCACAACAGAGAGAAGGAAGTGACGTTATCAGGATGGGACCGGAAGTGACGCCATCGTTGGGAGTGGTATCTTGTTCAAAACGCCATTTTGGGAAGCTGGACATGATAGAGGTGAGTGAGTTAATTAATTTTTTCTCTTCTGGGATTCTGGTGAAAGAAGGAGAGAGGCTTTAATGCTTGATATCAACCCTTCATCTCGAGATATTTCACTCACCTCAGGACTTGTTGGCTGCTCATGTGTGACAGAATCATATTGAAAAAGTAGATCAATTGACATATACCACTGTGAAAAAAGCAACTGCTGTAGAATCCGTATGTAAGTATGTTTGAAAATAAGTATAGACGGGACAACATCAGAATCAAAGGACTTACCAAAAACTGTGGAAGTCCAAACCCAGTGAAATGCATAGCTGAACTATTTTCCAAAATAACAGAAGACTTTAAAAATGGACCCTGAGATCTCAGTGGCATATAACATATGTGGATCAAATGCTTTGAAGCCTAGAAAGCCTGGAAGCCTGGCTGTCACATACAACAAACTATGGGTTAAAGAAAATTTTATGTTCTTATTTTTCCATATTTCTCTCGTTCAAAAACTACCAAACAAACTGCTTTCTGCACCATCAAACATTGTTTGCGTTAAGCTGAAATCAAATAGAGCCTCTTGTTTCCAGTCAAACTGAAAGTAATAGCCAATGGCCAGTTCTGTATCTTTAGTTCTCCTGAAGAAGGAGAAAAGGACCAATAGTAAAAAGACTGATCTCGTCATCCTTTAAAACATGAACATGAGTCATTATGTCTTGGCAATGCAAAAAAGACTCTGCTTGCAACTTGGTCTATCTTTAATGTAACATTTGCCATAACTGTTTGTGACGATGTGGGTTCTCTCCATGCTCCCTTTTTGCTTTTGGGAGCCCTTGAACCCGACACCGTCAGTAATGTCACTGATGAGCTCAGCAGTGATGCACAACAATGGAGCAAGGGGATGGTGTAAAAGAAAGTGCCAAGTGCTTTTATTAAAATACAACAAAACAAGCGTCCAAAACAAAGTGCAGTGCTTTTCAAAAAATCTGTTAATAAATAATCCATAAAAACAATTGCTGAGTGGAAGTTAAAAATCCAATAAATAGAAAAAAAACAATCCTTTAAAACAATCCAGGAAGCAGTCCTTTAAAAACACAAAGCCCAGTGTCTTCTTTACCTGGCGGCTCCCCTGCTTCTCTCATCTAAGTCCAGCAACACGAGAGTCGCACTACCAGCAGCTGACCATCTCTCTCCACTCATCTGGTCTGGAGGCTTCAGTTCCACACTCTCCAGACCGAGACTTGGGTTCTCCAAAGGCCAGGACGCTCACAATGGGGAATCCCTCATCCAAGCCTCCCGACTCCTGCTGCCTTCTCGGCCTTAGGAGATTGCTTAACATCTTACTGTAGGTTTACTGTCTCTGGACTGTATCATCAAAACTGTTAAATGGAAAGGCCAGGTCATAACAGTCTGGAGGCAGATGTTCCACTGAAGATGTGCACATTTTGTATTGATGTGGATGAACACTTGAATAATGGTAATGGTGCCAGATATATGACTAGTGCCAGATAAGGGTTGCAGGACATACATGACATTAGCCAGTCACATTTGTTAAACAAAATAATGGAAAATGGACTACTCTAGGAATTTCAGAAAATGATAGGAAGATGTTTATTTATGTTATCAAAGATGAAGATCTATTCCAGATTTGCAATACCCATGCACTAAAAATAGATCAGAGAAGAGTGTTTTTATAAAGAGTGTGTTAAATATGTGGATCAGGTACCCAACTGCCCTGGAAAAAAGAATCAGGCAGGGAAATCTTTGCCAGTATATTCATATTAAACAAACTTTAGAAGCACCGTTTTGTTGTGAATCAGTCAGGAAACAATATAACAAAACAAAAGCTGAAATCAGAACAAAACATATTCTCAGTGATGTTTAGAATGGCAGAACCATTTATGAAAACAGTGTGTTAATACTGATTCAGAATTGTTAGGTTTAATGTTTTATCAGCCTTTGAAGTTGCCAATCTACTTGGATAAGGAAAGAAAACACAAGATTCTCGCTGTTTATGTAACACCTGCAAACCTGTTGCCTTTCTGTAGGTCAAGCATTGACCACATGCAGTTAGTTTTTGTTGTGCAGGGAGCAGGATTTTAAACAGTTTGGTCAAGACTTAGTCTTCTCTGCTCTGGTTAAAGACCTTAAAGAGAACAGTATTGCATTGGCTGATGTACCTAACCACCCTGACACACACACCGTGATGTCCATCCATCCATCCATTTTCCAACCCGCTGAATCCGAACACAGGGTCACGGGGGTCCGCTGGAGCCAATCCCAGCCAACACGGGGCACAAGGCAGGAAACAATCCTGGGCAGGGCGCCAACCCACCGCAGGACACACACAAACACACCCACACACCAAGCACACACTAGGGCCAATTTAGAATCGCCAATCCACCTAACCTGCATGTCTTTGGACTGTGGGAGGAAACCGGAGCGCCCGGAGGAAACCCACGCAGACACGGGGAGAACATGCAAACTCCACGCAGGGAGGACCTGGGAAGTGAACCCAGGTCCCCAGATCACCCAACTGCGAGGCAGCAGCGCTACCCACTGCGCCACCGTGCTGCCCACCGTGATGTTGTTTCTCTAAATTAAACAGAATGCAGATTGTTGAAAGTGCTGGTGTGGAACTGTTTTGAAGATGTGTTATGGGTTCTGTTTCCTGCAAGAACCTAAAGAGGAACTATTGTAGTCACAAAGTGAATGATTTATATATATATATATATTGTCATGCTTGGGTCACAGATTTGCACAGAGACACAGGAGGTTGTAGAAAAAAAAGGAACGTTATTCAAAGCACTGCAAACAAACATTTGTCTCTTTTCAAAAGTTTAAACTTGCTCCATGACAAGTCAGGGAGGACATTTCCGCCAGGAGCAGAGAATGTCTGAGAGAGAGAGAGAGAGAGAGAGAGAAAGAGAAACAAAACAACCAATTCCAAAACTGACAGGCGCTGTACAAGGCTTTTAAGTAAGCGGAGTACTGCGCGAGAGGTTTATCGCACATTATAGCGCAAGTAAGAAGGGTAAGGAGCAATGTGAAGGTAGACTGTCAGCTGTTTCAGAGGTTTTCTCAGGGACGTCTGTGTCCTCTGAGGGTGCAATCAGCGCTCCAGCTTACAATATATATATATTGTGATGGACGGCCGGCACACCCAGGACGCTGGATGGCAACTTCCCTGCAGCATAGTGGTACCCCGGATTTCTGCAGGGCACTATGGGAGATGGAGTTCAGCTTCACAGCCCTGCTGGGTACTGTGGGTACCACCAGGTGATGCCTGCAGGGAGACACAGGGATTTCTGTTTCCCATATAGCCCAGATGTACTCCCATGTCATGGCGATGGAAGGACAGAAATACTTCTGGGCTGAAGAAAATACAATTCTCCATCTGGCCCGGAAGTGCTAATGAATCACAAGAACAGAAGCACTTCCGGGTCAAGAACTATATAAAGGACTATGGGAAACCCAGCAAGAGAACCAGAGTTGGGAGGGAGTGTGACAGAGCTGCTGGGAGGAGAGGAGGTGTTTTATTGAGGATATTTATTGTGTGTTTGGTGAATGTGGTGCTTTGGAGGCACTATACTGTATTGAAGAAAATAAGTAAAAGATCTTCTTTGTGCTTTTACCCTTGTCTGTGTATCTGTCTGTTGGGTTTAATGGGGCAACAGCAACTCCTAGCATTCTTACAATATAAACAATTAAGCAGATGTATTTTTCTTTCTTTTTTTTGTCATTTAGATGATTTATTGACATCAACCTTGAATGAGGAAAAGTTATATTCAGTAAGACTGGCCAAGCAGTCCAAAAAAGAAAAGCACAGTAAACCCTCGTGTTTCCTCTCTACTTTGTAAAATAATGGACTTTGAATGGAAGTTGGTCTGAGTTCATCCAAGACTACTTTGTTCAATTTTAATTTTGACAGTTTAGGCAATTTTTATCTGACACGGTGTTCATATTCTATTCTAATGTGAAAGTCAAGTTTGGCGCAGCTTTCAAATTTACTACTGAACGCTGTAATATGTTTATTGAGTGAGTGTCCCACCTCTGTTGCAACCATATATGTTTATCTGAAATAATGCAAGACTGCTGGCAAATTAAAAAAATGGTTAATGTAAACAGCTAATCAAGATCTTAAAAATAAATGTTTCAAATGAAAGGAACATTATTTGTTTTTATTTAAATTCATCTCAGTCAGCAAATATTGCAATATAATATAATTATCAATGCTGTAGTGGCAATCTATGCTACTAGCAAAAACACTACATAAAATGATAAACACAGTATGACCACTGTAAAATAAAATACATACCTGTAGTTTTAAGACTAACAATTTCTCAAGTAAATTTATAGTAAAAAAATTTTCTTGTAATTTTACAGTAAAATGCTGGCAGCAAAGTTGCCAACCATTTACTGTATATTTATAGAGATGTTACTGTAATTAACATTTACAGTATTACACTGTAATTTCATAATACAGAATTGAATAAAAATATTGCAGTATCATACAGAATGTACATTTAAAAACAAGAATATAAGTAAGAATCAAGAAGATTTAATGAATGTACAAAGTAAAGTATTAATTATCATGCAAAGTTACAAAGTTGTATCAATTCCCTCCCAGTCCACTGCTAGTGGAGATGGACGATTAAGGAGCGGCTCTCAACACAGGAATGTCAAGAAAATATTATTTCAATACGAAACACCAAAATCAATGAGAGTGCAGCCTGCCTAATAGAAATGATAAAAAGTAACATTGTCATTAAAAAGCATTAGAAAAATCAATTGATTTCTCATTTAAAGAAATCAATGATTTGAAAAAACTAAATGAAGGAAGTTAGATAAATAAAGAACAAGGAAAAACAAATAGAATAGCTGAACATTAAATTAAATGACACAGAAAGATATGAGTGAATGTAGATTTGAGGCTCTATGGCAATCCAGAGCAGGAGAATGAAGACATTAAACTAAAAATAATTGAAAATGCACTTGTGGTCTTGCCGATGTCAAAAATTAATATGGAATCAACAAAAGACATTTACACCATCTGGAGAGAATGAAACCATCAGGAGATACTAGACTGAGAGCCATCATTGTACAGTTTACTTTATAATAAGTAATCCTAATTTCTTTGGAGAGTTAATAATCTACATTAATGTAAATCTGATCTTGTTACACTGCAATTGGTTATATAGCATGTTTATGTCTTTATCAATTTGTTCCATTAATGCCAGGAGTATTCATAATATAATTAAAAGAAAAGCTGTGTTGTTGATTCATAGAAGATTTACAGCTGTTTTTTTTACTTTATTAAGGAAAAAAAATGCTTGTGATTTTGATAGCCATTAATGGAGATTTCAATGGGAAAATGATATCTGAATGTCAAATGGTAGCAGTTGTCCTGCTGGGGTGGCTATTGTAGCCTCCTCAGCGGTACTTTACCCCCAGAAAAACAAGTCAGAAACACTGAATTATTTTCAACATTAAAAATTGTTATAACGTATAACAGAAACATGTAAATACCAAAATGTCAACATAAATGCAGTAGGAATGGCACATCCAATGTCCACTGTTGTCCTGAAGCTGATTTACTACACGTCTCATACGTGATGTTTTGAAACAGTCGCCAACACACAGCCCGATGTTACAATCAGGACAGCACAAGTGAACTTCTTTGTGCACTTTACTTATATTACTTTTTCTTTTGCTTGGGTATGAGAGGGTAGAATGCTAGTACCTCATCCGCACGATTGACACACCACTTGTGTTAGTGTAGGCTACCACAATGCAAGGCTAGTAACTTTCACATTTCCTCAATGCGAACTTTGACAGTTGCTGCAATGTGAACAGTGATTAGAGGGCTAATGTCATTCTTGTAGTTCTACTTGATCGCAATCATTTTGCCTTTTTTGCCATGAAACTAATATCACCCTGCTGAAGCATTATGTGGCTAAAGTCGTGAGGCATATCACAGCAGTTTAGTCATACAGTATTGTTTGCATCAGTTGACCAATTCACATTGTCATGACTGTCGCTTGGTTGAATAAATGGTTTAGTCACAGTTTATTCAAAAATTGATATTATAGCTTCTCATTTAAATACTAATGTGTTTTGGTTGAAGGCTCCTTCCCACTTATGAATATTGATGATTTACCAAAGAGTGGCAATATGCATAGAAATATTCAGGCTGTTTTTGTAGCATGATGTTATTTCATCCACTAGATTGCAGCAGAATACTGTCCCAAGTGTTGTTCAAGCTTAAAATTGTAAAACGAATCATTAACCGTCACCCCGAATCTGACTGTGCCATTACCGTAACTACATAAAATTCAGATCCTGAGTCACACTCAGGGTTAATGCCAAGGAGGTTAAAAGAACATTTTAAAGAGACGATTCTTAACACTAAAATATATCATTCTGGTCGATTGACAGAAGTAGAGATTAAAGGAGATCTCTTCATATTGAGGAATATGTATGCAACTAATAACAAATCACAAAATAAAATACTGTTTTCAAACTATGAGAAAGAAATCAGCAATCTTTCAGAGAAGATGCCAGAGGCTAAAACAATAGGGGAAGCGACTTTGTGCTTAATAGTAATATAGTTAGACGGCGCTCCGGAAATACAACTAGGGGAGAATCTGAGGATCTAAATCAGGCGTCATCAAATACATTTGTCCAAGGGCCAGAATTTTAGCACCATAACACTGTGGGAGTTGGACTTTCAAACTAAATTAATTTATTTGGCATACATAATTAGATGTTATTGTTTAAAATGTTCACTTTCTTACAAAATTAATATCATTTTTACTACCTTAAATCTGTGTGGTAACTACAGTTAGGAAATCAAGATAGTATTTTTTAATATTACTGATATGATATGACAGACCTTGGGGTGGAATACACCTATTTTTGGTATGTAAACCTAATGAAATTATATTAATAGGCTATATCTCAATTATTTTGGAATGGCTTTAATATTCTAAATAAAATATTTTAAACAGCATAGCACATTTTCCCCTCTTTACATTTTCATTATTCATTAAAATAATGAATGAATTAATTAATTAATATTTTGTGGGCTGGATTGGAGTCTTTGGGAGGCTGGAAGTAGCCCCCAGGCCGCCAGCTGATGATCCCTGATTTAAATTATTATTGTTTAAGTCTGGATTTGTTTAATATATGAAGAGTTAAAAACCCTGATAAAATCCAATTCACATGGTGCTCTAAAGATATGCCTAAACTGTCGAGAACCAACTTATTTTTCCTATCCAGTATATTAGAAAATCAGGTTTTTAATGTCTGCATTGATCATGCTGCTGTTCTGACTCAACATAAAGGTATTTGTTATCAATTAATTTAAAAGATTGTCATGAAAATATTGGTCATTTCATTTTGTAACTCAATTATTCTAGACCTGGGTATTTTGGGGTGGAGGGCTGAAGCCTATCCCAGCCAGCACAGAACACAAGACAGGAACCAGTCCTGGACAGGGCACCACTCCATTGCAGGGCAAACACACCAAACACTCATTAGGGCCAATTTAGCATCTCCAGTTCACCTATCCCGCAAATTTTTAGACAGTGAGAGGAAACTGGAGCACCTGAAGGAAACCCACGCAGACACAGGGAGAACATGCAAGGAAGGACCCAAAACACAAACCCTGGTCTCCTAACTGCGAGGCAGCAGTGCTACCACTGCGCCACCGTGCCACCCATATTATATTAGATGAGATTAGATTAGATAAACTTTATTAATGTCAAGGGAAAATCCAGATGCCTACAGTAGCAGAAATATAAAAAGCAGGGATATAGACTCACAGACAGATAATACAGCCAATCAAACATACATACAATGAATCAACCAATAAATAAAAATGTAACAAGTAGTGAACTGCCTCCTTCAATGAGACCAGGATGAGTATCTACCCAAACCCAATGAGGGTACTTTCGTATAAGAAAAGTGGAGACCAATTACTTGTGTAAAGTTGATGACAAAAAGTTATTTACTATAATATTTGCCAGCAGAATAAAAGAACATCTAGATGAGATTGTTGATAAGTCACTATCGGGTATTATGAACTGGAGACATATTTATAATAATATTAATTTTATTTTGGATTTGAAGGATTCTGATGATGTTTTTAAGGATGATAGTTTAATTTTATTTTTAGGTTTTTATAAAGTATTTGACACGATTGAGCAAAATTTTTTTTTTAAGAAATAGCAATTTTTTGGTTTTGGACCATTCTGCTGTTAAGTCTTTTCTTAATGGTAGCAATTTAGTTCAATTAAACTCTGTAATGAAACCACCAAAATGTGATATTAGATGAGGTATTAGGCAATGCTGTTCACTTTTCCTTCTTGATATTAAGACAAATCAAATTCAAGGTATTAATCTTTGGGAAGAGAAATTAAAATTTGTTGTTTAACTGATGACACAACCATTTTGTTTTTAAAGAAAGAAAAAGGCAACCGAGAGGATTAATCTATTCTAATCTGTGTCAGAAATAACCCTTAATATCCAAAAATGTGAAAATTTGCCATAATAGATTGCAATTCAGAATTTATATATGTGACAACCCAATGAAACAAAAAATAAAGTATTGAGGAATTGAGATATTTGTAAAGATCAGTCAGAAAAGAGTAATTTAAATGTTACCCCTATAATATATATTTATATATTTTATATATTAAATAAAACATTGCTGGTGTTAAAGTGGCATTTCTTTCGTTTAGTTATGCATTTCAGATCAACTTCATTTTATTTAGCGCGTGGCGACGTGGATCAAACACCAACTGTCATGCATGCAGCCGTCAGCAACTCTCACTAAATGTTTCACTTTCACTTCATGAAGGTTATCGCTGAACACAACGCGCTGCGCTCGTGAACACTAAAGTTCTGTGGGCTCCTTTCTTTGAACATTAGTCGAACACCGGGACGTTCTCCTAGAAAACCTGGAAGCACAAGCAGGTAAGGCAATGACCGGCGCATTGAGACACATGGGGGTGCAAACGACACGATCGTGCAGCGGCCACAACACAGTCGTTCTTTTAATTGAAAAGCAAGTACAGTACAGTAGTGGTTTATCTTACCAAGACTTGGCTACTGCTGCGCTGCGATAAAGAATTACTTTTAAGTAGTATTTTACTTTCAATTTAAGTGTGCTGTTCTTACAAAAGGAACAAAACTATGATGGAATATATCATATAAGTTTTGCAGACCAGAATTAAAATGCAGGTACTGCTTATGATTTGATCTTTCAAAATACAATTCAGAGATTTGTCATTACAGTAGGACTATTGCGACACAGGAACTGAATGAGCACGTTGGGAAAATCAATTCATTTTTATGTTATAAACATCAACTATAGCCCCTTCTGTTTTTGTAGAGTTATTATGTCAATATGCTGCAGAAAATCAAGTCATATTAGCACAACAGGACGTTCATTTAGCCCAGCAAAATAACTGCACTGAAAAACTGAAAACAAATAATAAAGTACAGGGATGAAGGGGAATGTAAGTTGTGCAGTATTTTATTCAGTACAGTACAACAATCAAGTGTTAAGACCTAATGGTGGTTTTACTGTACTACATAGTCTGGTGCCCTTGGGCTAACTGAATGCAAACTCCTGGCCTGGAGGTGGAAGTGATCCGTGGAATTGTCATGGACTGGGGTTTAAAACTGGCCGTAGTGCTGTTACACTTGCAGTAGAAAGGAGAGATGAACAAGGATTCAAACTGGCTGGATGAAAATATGGCAGAGAGCTGGAGATGAGAAGACAGTGTGCTTTACTGTATGGTGTTAGGGTGAGTGAGACAGCTACCACAACTAATAGGAAAATAAAGAGAACTGCTCCGAAAGGGCCAAGTGAGACATTAGATTTATTTTATTGTTTAATGGTTTAGTACTTTGTCTTTTCTTCTTCCCTCCTTATATTTTGCTGTCCATTTAATACCTGTGCTTAGCCCACATGTGGTTTCCGTGGATTCATTTCAGGGTCTGGGATTTCTTGAGAACAACCCCCTCAGTCTAATTGTTTTAAAGGTATAAACTGTTAATACAAGCTGGCTCTCTGAAAATGACAGAGATGTGCAAAATCAAACTCATAAAAACTGTTTTGATTGTGAATAGTTAAATTTATTTTAATTCATGAAAACAATAAAAAAAAATATAATAACTGTGATGGCCAGTGCGATGATCTACACTGTGGTGTGCTGGGCTGGTAACATCACTTCAAGAGAGCCCACTGAATCAACCAACTAATTAAGAGGGCAGACTCAGTTATAGCATGGACTGTGGACCTCCTAGAGGAGAATTAAAGAGAATTAAAACAAAACTGAGCGCTGTTATGACCAATACTGCACATCCTCTCTCTGACAGACTTTCAGCTGACAAATTATTCAGCAGAAATGTTTTAAGAAATGCCACGGGGGCTCCCTTATACCAACAGCAATATGCCTGCGTAATGCATCACAGTTACAATGACAGCCAAGTCAAAACTTTTCTGTCTTTTTCATTTTCTTGCTTTATAGTCATTCTGGTGTGCGTTCAGACCAAAGTGTGTGTGTATATTTATTTATTTACTCTAATCTACATATTTATTAATTTATTTTTTAAGAGCTTAAAGATCTATCTATCTATCTATCTATCTATCTATCTATCTATCTATCTATCTATCTATCTATCTATCTATCTATCTATCTATCTATCTATCTATCTTATAGTGCTTTTCACTATCTATCTATCTATCTGTCCTATTTTGTCACATTTAAATACAAAATTGAAAAGAAATGTAATTATTAACAAATTGTACAAATTATTCATGTATACAGTATTGTTGTAAATAAATTAAGCATGACAATATTTATTCAATGTAATATTTTTAAGCATACAGTATATGCAAAGAAAACACACTACTTATTCAGTGACTTACGTATAACTTGCCTAGCTTTTTGTCACATCTTAGTGTTTTGATCCAAACCTTCATTTGTTTCCCCATCGGTTCTACACTTTTTCTTACATCATCCAGCAGTAGTCCACCATCACACTGACATCCCGACATCTCTGTGACCCAATCATGAGCCCACCAAACTGAACCTCCTCAACACCCTGGCTGTGCCTAGAAATTCTGTTGTAAAATAAAGACACAAATCCGCATAAAGGTTTGGGGTTTCCGGCCCTGTATACTGTACAGTTTGCACCAAATTCAATTACAGTCCAGAGAATCATTTACAGAATAACAACCGAACGCCAGTATGGCGGGATGGGGGAAGATTTATAGTGGGGACCGGAATTAATCAGAGGTATGCTGGGTAGGGAGTCGCAATGGACGCTGGGAGTCCTGACATCATCAGGGGGAAGGAGAATGTGGAAGTGGCAAGATGTTAGAAGAGTCATGGTGTCATCGTTTCCTTCTTTCTGGGAAAAAAGAGACAGAGAGGTTAGTTGCCCTCCATTCCCTTTTGGCTGTAGACTTCGCGCTACTCCCTGGGTCGTTCTGCGGCTCCCTATGCGCGCATGCGTGACACTGTCCATAAAAGTTATGATCAGAATTGGTGACAAAGGGCAGCCCTGGCGCAGTCCAACTCTCACCGGAAATGGGTTCGACTTACTGCCGGCAAAGCGGACCAAGCTCTGACAGCGATCATACATGGACCGAACAGCCCTTATCAGGGGGTCCGGTGCTCCATACTCCCAGAGTACCCCCCCCACAGGATTCCACGAGGGACACAGTTGAATGATTTTCCAAGTCCACAAAACACATATAGACTGGTTGGGCAAACTCCCATGCACCCTCCAGGAGCCTGCCAAGGGTGTAGATCTGGTCCACTGTTCCGTGACAAGAACGAAAACCACACTGTTTCTTCTGAATACGAGGTATGACTATCTGACGGACCGTCCTCTCCAGGACCCCCGAATAGACTTTTCCAGGGAGGGAGAGGAGTGTGATCCCCCTGTAGTTGGAACACACCCTCCGGTCCACCTTCTTAAAGAGGGGGACCACCACCCCAGTCTGCCAATCCAGAGGTACTGTCCCTGATGTCCATGCAATGTTGCAGAGGCGTGTCAACCAAGACAGTCCTACAACATCCAGAGCCTTGAGGAACTCTGGGCGGATCTCATCCATCCCGGGGCCCTGCCACCAAGGAATTTTTTTGACCACCTCGGTGACCTCAGTCCCAGAGATGGGAGAGTTGACCTCCGAGTCCCCAGGCTCTGCTTCCTCATTGGAAGGCATGTTAGTGGGACTGAGGAGGTCTTTGAAGTACTCCCGCCACCGACCCACAACGTCCCGAGTCGAGGTCAGCAGCACACCATCCCCACCATACACAGTGTTGACACTGCACCGCTTTCCCCTTCTGAGACGCCGAATGGTGGACCAGAATCTCCTCAAAGCCATCCGGAAGTCATTCTCCATGGCCTCCCCAAACTCCTCCCATGCCCGAGTTTTTGCCTCAGCAACCACCAAAGTCGCATTCCACTTGGCCTGCCAGTACCTATTTGCTGCCTCCTGTGCAAGGTAATCTTTGAATCCTAAAGAACAAAACAATGCTCAATGGATGTCACTGTACTATATATTGTAATAGCCAGCATTGTCACTCTAGAGATGGGCGGGTTCTGGACAGGTGATTGACAGCAGGGTATTCACAGGTGTGATGAACTGTGCGTTTCAGGAACCCCTGGGACTTCCTCATTTTACCTTTCAAGTCTGAGAAGGCAAGTAGAGACTCTCACGCCATTATAAATACAGCCTTGCAGATGGTAACGGGCAACTGGGAAAAGAGGCACAACCCGAGACACTGGACGATGATCAGGAGCACTGTAAGAGTGGAATAGCCTGTCTAGTGAAATGACTGCTAGGCGTTTACAAGTTTGGTTCTGCTAGAAGACTGGTGCAAATTATTTGTTGTGGAATAAATACGCACATTATTGGGCTTAACTTCTATTTGGTGTGTGTGTCAGTGTTGCCATCCAGGTGTTCATTACAATATAGTAAATACCATACAGTAATATGCAGTTCTATCTCACACTGCTGAAGAATGTGCATCTTGCCTGTTGGTTTGGTGGAATGTTATTATGATTGATGTAATTGTTGTGTGCTGCAGATTTGGGTACACTCATAATCCTGGTTCTCTCAAGGAGTCCATGCTTGATAACATGGTAAATGACTGTAGCTCTTATTTCATCTGTGACCTTCATTGTCCTCTTCTTCATCTTGCAACACATTTTCCTACTTGTTGTTGCACCGATTATCAATATGAAAGTTAATGTCACCAACTATTAGGAACGTGTCATAGTTCGTAATTACAATTGACACCAAGTCTGAGAATTTCTCAAAGAAAGACGCATTGTACTTAGGAGGTCTATACACAGATAATACTAGAAACTGAGAAACGCCATGAATAACAACAGCAAGATAATCAAAGGACTTGAATTTACCAAAACTGACATCTTTACACTTTAACCGACTCGAGTAAATGTTTGCTAAACCGCTGCCTTTCTCACCTTGTTGATCCTCATAAGCAAAGCTGTAATTCAGAGGCGCAAATTCGATTAAAACAGCTGTACCATCAGAGCTAAGCCACATTTCACTTAGTGCAATAAAATCAATTCTCCTTTTACTAATAAGATTGTTGCTGGAAAATGAGTTTTTGGTTAATGCTCTAACATTTAATAAAGCCATATTTAATGTTTCGGAAGAGCAGAACTGAATTGTATGTGCATAATGGATATTCAAGATAGAAATTAAGTTATTTTTATTAGCGCCGCTCTGTGCGAATAAATAGGGAATACCTCAAAATTAACTTCAATTTACCATGACTACATGAAATCACAAAGGACTCATGCCCAGGAACAGTAAAATATGATATCAAAAAATAATGAAGGAAATAAAGCAATTAATCAACTTCTGGTAATCTGAAAAACAAAAAAATACAAATGGGTGGACCACTTGCTTCAGAGTCCATCTTTGAGTTTTTATATTTCCTCATAGGATTCTGTCAGACAGCTAAAAAGTTTAAAACCAACAACAGTAATACAGCAATTTGTCCATTAATAAATCCAGTGCTGGTTAAGGTTAAAAAGCAGACAGCTCTGGACTGGACACACAAACAAAAGTTAACTCATACCGCTTTGAGGTTGGAAGTTGGGATATGGGAAGAACCCAAATTACCCAGAGGATAACATGCACAGCATCTGGAAAATGTGGTATGATGATGTGAGCTTAGGGTCAGCTCTAGCCTTTTTGCTGCCTTAGGCAAAGCTGTAAATATTACTCTGAAACATTACATATGTTATTACACATAGATAGGGCATTGGAGGTTTGAGGGCACTGGTGTACATACTGTACAGTGTATTGCATTGAATAGTGTGGGGTGAGGTGATGGTGTTTTGAGAGCGCTGATTTCTGTATGTTATATTGAACAACTGGGTGGTAGAGGTTCTCTTGGAGTCATGAGAGCACTGATGATATAGGTATGTTAAAACTTATGCTATATGAGTCAGATAACCCTCCCACAACTCTAATCTTAACCACAGTGCAAAATGCAGAGCTCGGGAGGTCTGCAGCTGGACTCTATTGGTGCCCATTGGAGTCAACTCCGTATACCGTAGCACCTGGGTGGAAGCTCCAAGCTTTAGAGATATATGTGTCTCCTAGCTAACCCAGGTGCTCATTTGAATAGTGACAGCCAGGCAGTCTTCTCTCTTTCAAGTCCCGTTTTTTTTTAATCATAACAACAATAAACATAACAATACAAACAAAAGCACATATCCAAGGTTAGGTTCAAAGTCGTTGCCAGGTGCACAGAAAAAAGTGAAAATGATTTAAATAGGGATAACGTCTGCATTGCTTTCATATTTTTACCTTCTGAATTCATTTGTAGATACATTTTTACATACATTTTACAATATTCAAACGGAAAATGTATTTTTCTTTTTGTGTAAGTAATAACGTGCCAATAATTACTGATGACTTTTGTATTATTATCAATGGGGTTTTAACATAATATTTACTTCGTCAAAACCGACATTCACATTGGTCTAATTTAATGAAAGTTTCTAATTACAGTAGAATATCCAGATTTTTTTTACAATGAGACATAACCAAAACAAGTAAGCCACATTGGTTAAATTGAATTATGCACAGAACACATGAAAAAGACTAAACGTACATTGTCAACAGTATTATTATTATTATTTTTTTTATATATTTTTATTTTATTAATTTTCATTGTAATCATTCCATACAAATAGATCAATTTATAACCCAACAAAACTGAAGACAAATCAAACACCACCCCTGAGAAGGAGAGCTTAGCTAAAGGAAAATTGCTTAGGGCTTTTTAATAAGGCAACATTAAACAAAAGAAAAGGAGAAGTAAATATATATGTAAATAAGAGATGGAGAAGGGAATTAAATGCGGTAATAGTCAATTCTCTTATTCTAAAATAATGTTGATTAAATCGTGCCAGGTTTTGAAAAAATTTTGTACAGATCCTCTAACTGAGAATTTGATTTTTTCCAATTTCAAATAATATAAAACATCGGTTTCCCACTGACTTATCAGAGGAGAATTAGGATTCTTCCAATTTAACAAAATAAGTCTGCGTGCCAAAAGTGTAGTGAATGCAATCACCGTTTGCTTGTCCTTCTCCAATTCAAGTCCATCTGGAAGAACACCGAACACAGCTGTTAATGGGTTAGGAAGGATTGTGATACCAAGGCTGTCTGAAAGGCACTTAAAAATTTTTGTCCAAAATGATGCTAGTTTGGTGCAGGCCCAGAACATGTGACCCAGTGAGGCAGGAGCTTGGTTGCAGCGTTCGCAGGTTGGATCCTGCCCTGGAAACATTTTGGACAGTTTTAAGCGAGACAGATGAGCTCGATATATAATTTTTAGTTGAATAATTCTATGCTTTGCGCTTATAGAACTCGAGTGAATTCTCTGCTTTGCTACCTTCCACTTCTTTTCTGATATATTGATTAAGAGATCGTCTTCCCAATGTCCTCTTGGATCTTTGAAAGGTAGGGACTCTAATAAGATTTTATATAATGCGGAAATAGTGTTTAATTCCTCGAAATTGAGCAGTATTTTTTCCAGCATTGTGGAGGGTGCGAAGTGGGGGAAATCGGGCAATTTCTGTTTAACAAAATTTCTAATTTGAAGATAGTGAAAGAAATGTGTAGCTGGGAGGTTGAATTTTTAACTTAATTGTTCAAAAGATGTAAATATGTTGTCTATATAAAGATCTCAGCATTTTAATCCCAAAACTTTTCCAGGTATTAAAAACTGGATATACTTGCGAAGGTTGAAAGAGGTGGTTCTCTTGCAGAGGTGCCACTGATAAAAGATTTTCCATCTTAAAATGCTTTTCTAATTTGGTTCCATCTTCTAAGTGAGTAAAGCACAATTGGGTTATTAGTATATTTGCGATAACTTGCATTTATTGGAGAGCAGAGCAATGAGTATAAAGAAGTACTACAGTAATCCCTCCTCCATTGTGGGGGTTGCGTTCCAGAGCCACCCGCGAAATAAAAAAATCCGCGAAGTAGAAACCATATGTTTATATGGTTATTTTTATATTGTCATGCTTGGGTCACAGATATGCGCAGAAACACAGGAGGTTGTAGAGAGACAGGAACGTTATTCAAACACTGCAAACAAACATTTGTCTCTTTTTCAAAAGTTTAAACTGTGCTCCATGACAAGACAGAGATCACAGTTCCGTCTCACAATTAAAAGAATGCAAACATATCTTCCTCTTCAAAGGAGTGCGCGTCAGAGAGAGAGACTGTCAGAAAGAGAGAGGAAAGCAAACAAATCAATAGGGCTGTTTGGCTTTTAAGTATGCAAAGCACCGCGACACAAAGCTGTTGAAGGCAGCAACTCACACCCCCTCCGTCAGGAGCAGACAAAGAGAGAGAGAGAGAGAGATAGAGAGAGAGAGAGACAGAGTTTGTTTTTCAAGCAAAAATCAATACGTGCCCTTCGAGCTTTTAAGTATGCGAAGCACCGTGCAGCATGTCGTTTCAGGAAGCAGCTGCACAAAAGATAGCAACGTGAAGATAATCTTTCAGCATTTTTAGACGAGCGTCCGTATCGTCTAGGTGTGCGAACAGCCCCCCTGCTCAATCCCCCTACGTCAGGATCAGAGAAAGTCAGCGCAAGAGAAAGAGAAAAGTAAGCTGGGTAGCTTCTCAGCCATCTGCCAATAGCGTCCCTTGTATGAAATTAACTGGGCAAACCAACTGAGGAAGCATGTACCAGAAATTAAAAGACCCATTGTCCGCAGAAACCCGCGAAGCAGTGAAAAATCCGCGATATGTATTTAAATATGCTTACATATAAAATCCGCGATGGAGTGAAGCCACGAAAGGCGAAGCGCGATATAGCGCGGGATTACTGTACAGGATTTTACTTCTATTGCGGACCAAGCCTGTGTATGTTCATTTATTTGTGTCCAGGTTTTTATGGCTTGTATGTTTGCTGCCCAGTAATAAAACTGAAAATTAGGTAAAGCCATGCCACCTTCTGCCTGAGGTCTTTGTAGGGTCGCTCTTCAGATACGTGGGTGTTTTGAGTTCCAAATGAATGAGGTTATTGTTGAATCTAACTGTTTAAAAAATGATTTATTGATATATATTGGAATGTTTTGAAATAAAAAGAGAAGTTTAGGAAGGATATTCATCTTAACAATGTTAATTTTTCCGGCTAGAGTGAGATGAAGGGTTAACCATCTATGCAAGTCTTACTTAATTTTTTCCATACAGACGGCAAAATTTTGTTGATAAAGAGCTTTATGTTTACTTGTGATATTTACCCCTAGGTATTTAAACTGATCTGCTATGGTAAAAGGTAGGGTGTCCAATCTAATATTATATGCTTGTGAATTCACTGGAAAGAGTACACTTTTATTCAGATTAATTCTAAGACCAGATATCTTTTGAAATTCTGTTAGTGCTGTTAAAACAGCAGGGACAGTGTTTTCTGGGTCTGATATATATAAGACCATATCATCCGCATATAGAGAAATTTTCTGTTCCAGTCCTTCTCTGACAATCCCCTTTATCTGATAAGAATTTCGGCAGTGAATAGTGATTGCAAACAACAGTGGCGACAAGGGACATCCTTGTCTGGTACCACATTTTAGTTTAAAGTACTCTGAGCAAATGTTATTAATACAAACTGAAGCTTCTGGATTGGTATACAGTAGTTTGATCCATGCACAAATATTCGGGCCAAACCCAAATTTCTCCAATGCAGTGAAAAGGTAGTTCCATTCCATCATATCAAATGCTTTTTCTGCGTCTAATGATAGTAATATCTCTGGGGTGTTTGATTTTGCTGGTGAATATATAACATTAAACAAGCATCGGAGATTGGAAGATAGGTGACGGCCTTTGATAAATCCAGTTTGATCCTGTGATATTATCGAGGGCAGCACTTTCTCCATCCTTCTAGCTAGGATTTTTGAGAGTATCTTAACATCATTATTCAGGAGTGAAACTGGTCTGTACGATGCACATTGTAACAAGTCCTTATTTTGTTTAGGAAAGACGGTGATTAATGCTTGTCAAAATGTTTGAGGTAGTATTTGGTTGTCTGTAGCTTCTGTAAATGTTGCCAATAAGAGGGGAGCTAGCTGAGTGGGGAATTTCTTATAAAATTCTACGGGGTAGCCATCAGGGCCTGCTGATTTCCCGCTTTGTAGTGACTTTATAGCGTCTAGTAATTCTGTTAGCGTTAGAGGTTTATCCAGTTCCTCAGCACTTAAAGCATCTATTTGTGGTATCTGTGATGTATCCAGAAATGCATTAGATTGTGTGTTGTCTTCTTTGGGCTCAGTAGAATATAAAGACTTATAATAATCTCTAAATGTGTGGATTATATTTTTATGGTCAATAATTTCTTCTCCATTCTTGTTGGTGATTACTGGTATTGCATTGCGAACTTATTAGCTTTTTCTCCGTGTTCATAGTAATGATGTCTAGACTTATAAATAAGTTGTTCAGTTTCTTTAGTTGTTAAGATGTTAAGTTCTGTATGCAGGGCCTGCCTTTTCCTGTGGAGAACTTCATTTGGACGCCTGGCTTGTTCTTCATCTATTCTAGTAATTTCACTTCTTAGCTCTGATACTTTCTTGGTTTCTAATTTATTTATGTGGGAAAGATATGAAATAATCTTTCCTCTTAAGAAGGCCTTTAGAGTTTCCCAGAGTGTTCCTGCAGAAACCTCTGTGGACGTGTTTGTCTCTAGGAAGAAGCTGATTTGTTTGGATATAAATTCTGTGCAGTTCTCATCTGCCAATAAAAGAGGGTTAAGACGCCATCTACAAGGTGAGTGTGAGGGGCTTAATGATTTTAGCTCCAAGACTAGAGGGGCATGGTCAGAGATAACAATTGTGTCATATTTGCATGATTTAATTGTAGGCAGGAAATTATTATCTATAAAAAAATAATCAATTCTTGAGTAGCTATAATGCACTGGTGAGTAGAATGAATATGTTCTTGAGTTTGGGTTAAGAAACCTCCAGGGGTCTGATAAGTTGTGATCATTTAAAAACTGTGTAATTGTCTTTGCAGTATTAGATGTCGTCCCCCCTGTCACAGGAGTCCTATCTAAGAGTGGATTTAGAACACAATTAAAGTCCCCAGCCATTATAATTTTATGAGTGTTCACATTGGGAATGGATGCAAATAGATTTTGCATGAACTCCTTATCATCAACATTGGGTGCATAAACATTTATCAAAATCATTTTACTGTTATATAAGTTGCCCATGACCATCACATATCTCCCTTCAGGGTCCGATACTACATCTGATGCTACAAATGGAACTGTTCTGTGTATGAGAATTCCCACCCCTCTAGTTTTCTTTATAAAGCTAGAATGGAACATTTGGCCAGTCCAGTCTTTTTGTAATCTGAACTGATCCTTGGTTAGTAAGTGGGTCTCCTGTAAAAATACTATTTTAGCGTTTAAGCCTGTTAGGTGAGAGCATACTTTCTTTCTCTTTAATTCGTGATTCAGGCCTTTAACATTCCAGCTCACAAAGTTAACTGTCCCATCATGGAGACATTGATTCTGAGTTTTTAATGTCATTTTATAGTTTTAATTGGTAATGAGGCAGTTTTAATCTTAGTTTCAAGATTCCCTATGAGTTATTGCATTTTAGCCTATTGTTGCATTGATATTTATAATTATAAGGATTACAAGAATAGATTAGATATAACCTGCTCTCCTTCTCTCCCCCCTTTATCCCCCCACCCCCCATTTTGCCTTCCCACATGAGGCTAGATCCCACTTCACGATGTCCCAGTCCTCTGACATACGAAGAGACAGAGCATGTCCAAAACAAAACAAACCCCACCCTACAGCGGTGTTAGAGAATTAAAACAGAGATATCTTTTGCAGCTAAATTCTTAATACTATCTGCCGAAAATATTATCATTAACAGTCTTTAAGCTTGAAATAATCTTCAGCGCTTTTAAGTTATTAAGATATTAAGATAAAAAAAAAAAAAAAAAAAGAATCAACCCTGGGAATGATTTTAAAAATTAGTCTAGGATAAACCTGGTAATTCCTACTGTAATAGTATAATGGTAATAGTATAAATAGTAGAAAAAGCAATAAACCAAGGGTATGATGTTAAACAGTCTACTTTAAGGTATAGTAGAATAAATAAAAATAAATAAATAAATAAAAAAAACAAATCCTACTTTAATTACTTCCACACTTTCACACTCACATCTATAACTCTATAACTCTAATTAAAACATAAACATATAAAGTCCAGATAAAGAAAAGGATGTATAATTATAATACCAGTCTCTTTAAACATGGATCCAGAGAGCAGAGAGCAGATCATAGGTCCTTCCCATGCCTTGATAGAATACGGCTCCTTATTAACTTTCAAAAAGTGTTGGAAACAGCTTCTTTAATTCCTTTTCAGCTTCTTCTTTGCTTAAGAAAATATAATATTGATCTTGAACTTCCACTTTCAGTTTGGCGGGATACAAGAGGCTGTATTTAATATTGGCTTTCCGTAGCAACTTTTTAATGTCAATGTAGGCTGCACGTTTTGCAGTTGTTGATGGTGAGAAGTCGGGGAAAATACGAATAAGATTATTTTCAAATATAATCTCTTGCTTGTGTCTGAGAAGTGCCATCACATCAAGCTTACATCGTAGTCGCTCGAAGCGGACAATAAAAGACCTAGGTTTAAAGGTGTTTGGTCTGTTTGTGCGATAAGCCGCTGCTATCTCAATGTCGAGTTTAAAGTCATCTCCAATTATTTTAGACAGTAATTCTACTGCAAATTTCACTGGGCTTGAGCTTTCTCGTTTCTCAGGTATACCCTCAATTCTTATATTGTTTCTTCTGCACCCATCCTCCAGGACTGCAAGTCTGTCTCCAAGTTTTTTGCATTCGGAATTCGCAGCTGTGGCTTTTTCATCGGCGTTAGACGCCAGTTGTTCCGCTATTTCAACTCGAGCCGTGAATGCCTGCTTAACGTCTTCCAGCTGATCTGTAACGTCATTAATCTGGTCGGCAAGCATTTTCAGTTTGGATTCAGTTTCTTCGATGTGTTCCACTAATTTTTCCAACATGCCTTTAAAGTTCACGTCAAAACGTTTAAATAGACGAGTTTCCTTATCTTTGTTATCCTTCTTAAGCTCGTTCTTAAGCTCAATGGTCGCCTTCTTAAGATCATTCTTGTTTTCTTTCTTAAGCTCATTTATGGCCGTAACCATGGCAGTGGCCAGTGTAGCAATCATCTCTTTCAGTTCGGACAGTTCGCTTCGGCTTTTGTGCTCCGCGAGTGGAAATGCAGCTCCTGTTACAGCAGGTGCTGTGGGCTCACGATGAGTAGATGAGAGCACATCCTGCAGGGCCTTTTCTAGTCTCGAATGATCCTCAGAAATCGGCGATCCATCACGACCTGTATCACTTGCACCTTCGCTCCCATTTTCACTCTCGACTGGAGACGATACAATGGAGCGGGGTCCCAGGAAATCTGCGCATTCGTCTGCCTATTCTAGGTCAGTCTCCGAGAGGCCATACCTTGCACTCGGGCCGGATGTCTGTCCAGACTTTGATGCAGCTTTAAGTTTCTTTTCCGGTTCTTTCTGACTTTTCTTCTTGTTACTCATGCTTGTATATTGTAGTGGAAGTTCCTTGGTTGGGTTAAATACAGGATACCTCTAAATAATATGAAATACGTGGGAAAATAAAGCCGCTGCTAGCGGAGCTCTGCTTCAGACGCCCATCTCCTATCAACGGACGAGACCAACTTCTGCTGTCGATGATTGCTTCTCTATGCAGTATTTTCCGTCTTGAGACCCCAGAATTATTCAGCATTAAGTTCACATTACAACTTGTAATTAGCTTCTTACAAGTAAACCCTGTGATTTGCTAGCGAATCGGAAATCCTAGAATGGCAATCAGTTTCTGTTCCGTCCGATATGTGGATGGATGACATATCATGGAGGGCGGGTACATCTGTGGAAATGTCATTTAATCCAATAGGCATATCTGTACTAAAGCGGTTTCGTTTTGTGGAGACGTGAGTCTGTTGCCTTCGCTGACACCAACCGCTTGAACAGGTTGTGTTGTTTGGGGGCCACCTACTGACTCTGGGAGGCCGCTGCGTCTGATTGTGGGGCGAACGCCACAGCGCAATATGCGCCTCAGTGGGAAGCTGCTGCGTGAAGACATATCATGGAGGGTATATACGGTGGTGTGGGCGGTCACGTCCGGGCAGCTGTACAACCTGGCGTGTACGCTTTACCTCAGGTGTAGTTCACAGGTCGTAGTGTCGTTTCTGTGTTTTCTTTGGTTTGAGCCGCAACTCCTTTTGTAAGCGCGTTGTAGGCGCGCGCGTTGTCACTGTTGGTTTGAGCCGTGACTCCTTTCACAAGCGCGTTGTAGGTGCGCGCGTTGTCACAGCATGGACCTTTGGTTTGAGTCGTGACTCCTTTTGCAAGTGCGTTGTTGGCGCGCGCGTTGTCACAGTTGGTGTGTGCTGTGACTCCTTTTGCAAGCGCGTTGTAGGCATGCGTGTTGTCACAGCATGGACCTTTGGGGTTTCCGTACATCCGGTGAGCCCTGCGCCCATCCGGTTTACAACCTTCGGTTAGTAATATGGATGCGACATTAACTAATAACGTGCAATGTCTACGAATATCCGCTTTGCGCCGAGTGTTACTTTACATACAGTGTGCATGTGTCAGATCAAACTTAATGTTGTGCGCATTTCAGTGCATTAGCTGTCATCGTGCTTTGTGTCCTAAATGGTATGTTATAGAAATGAGCTTGTGCCAAATTTAGAAATCGAAAGCAACTGTTGCAATGTTCCCGCTGAATTGTATTTGGATCGAAACGCATTAATTTCGAGCTAAACAGAACGTGCAGGTTGGTAATGCCTAACGATTTTAACACCGCAGAATGCAAGTGACGAAATCCGGGAGATCGTGCTCGTAGTGCTTCGCCGTGCACGCGCTTTTAGTGCGCAAAGGCATGCTTTCGTTTAATGCACACGTTCATTTTTTTCTGTGCACATAACAGTGATTTTATGTAGCTCAAAAGTGTTAATGTCGAGACAAACAGAACTTGCACATCACCGCCTATTTACGAACACCGTGCCAGTTGTCAATAAATTCCGGTGCGATCGGTTAGTGGGTCGTGGCACCTGCACAATCGCTTTTAGCTCGCCACACCACCAAAGACACATTCTTTTAATCCAGGCAACATTTTCTGCACATAACAGCCTGCCTGATTAAGAAGAAGAAACTTTAGCAAAATGAATAAAACAATCTCATAATATTCTTCCAGTTCTTCATGTTCCTCGGAATAAATTAAGTCAGTGTTAGTAAATGAGTATTATTACATAACATGTTTTGCAGTGCGAAAATCCTAAAGGTTTAGTTAGGTTAAGAATTCTGATTTACAGGTAACAGATTTTCAAGAGTTGGTTCTTACCTTATTGAACTAGTTTTGGCAGTTTTTTGAAAAACTAATATTTATATTTTCTTGGTTAATTTATTTCAGTTCAAATGATTTGTTGTTAAGCACGTACCAGAGAGACGCCCAGCATGCTATACAATAATTGCAACTTTAGTGTGGTTAAAATATATTCAGTATAATACAAAACCTAAAGTTGAAACACAGACTTGTGAAGTATGTGCACATAGATTACAGGGTGCCTTAAGTCCAGATTCTAAAACTCTTTGGTCAGCCACATTCTGAAATCAAGCAGTTCATATGCAAACAATGGCAGTTTCAGATAAATACTGAATGTCTGAACATTAAGTCCTTCATTTTTTAGGACAGAGTATACAAATGGAGTAAAACAAAAACTTTGGCAATTTAGATTAATGTGAGATACTTTACAACCCAGCTATGCTCATAAAGTGCTTACATCACTTTTAAAGTGTATTTTTACTTTCTTTAAGTATGGAGAAAGTAAAAAGTTTGTGGATACTGTAACTGGAGAATGAATACACCATTTTTTAGGAAAATTCCTGGACTTGTTGGTTTTAAAAAATTATTAGGTTTTTGGGTAAATTTGAACTTTTCAGCTTCCAGCTTTGAAACTTCAAAGGTTTTTAAACTGTTGCCAATGGCCACCAAAACATGGTTCAGAAACTCACAATATTTGGTAAAACTATCAATTTTGACTTCAGCCTAAGGCTTAAGCTTTCAGATATTTCATTTCAAAATTTTCAACAAAGTAGGTAGTGAGACCAGCTATGTTATCTGGATTGGAGACAGTGGCACTGACCAAAAAACAGGGGACAGAGCTGGAGGTGGCAGAGTTAAAGATGGTAAGAATGTGCATTGGGTGTGACGAGGATGAATAGAATTAGGAACAAGTACATTAGAGGGAGTTGGACGGTTGGGAGACAAAGTCAGAGAGGCGAGATTATGTTGGTTTGGACATGTGCAGAGGAGAGATGCCGAATATATTTAGAGTAGCATGTTAAGGATAGAGCTGCCAGGCAAGAGGTAAAGAGGAAGGCCTAAGAGAAGGTTTATGTGGTGAGAGAGGACATGCAGGTTATGGGTGTGACAGAGCAAGATGTAGAGGACAGAAATATATGGAAGAAGATGATCAGCTGTGGAAACCACTAACGGGAGCAGCTGAAAGAAGAAGAAGAAGAAGTTAACTCAGATTATTAGGAAGCATCAATTACATGTTATGCTTGTACAGTATATAATTACCATGATGTCTATTTCTTTGTGAAAGTTATTTATCTTTACTAATTTGCTTGCCATAAGCAATGTGATGGGTCATGTGGCTTCCTGTTACATCTCCTGTAATTTTTAACAAAAGAAAATGAATGAAATGAAACAGTGTAGCTCTAAAAATAAGAAAAGTTCAAATATATATTTTTGGTTAGATAAAAATGTCTGAATTCAAACAAATCACCATGTCTAGATACTATTTAGGCTAGAATGCCTAAGGAGTAAGTAAAACCTTGACACAAAGTTTTCAAAGATCACTGGACACTGGGAGAATTTCTGTAGATTGGGAGGTAGAAAATGTTGTTCCGTCATATAAAAGGACAAGGGGGCTCCGCCCCCTGCTCGCTTCGCTCGCCTACCCCGGCGTCTTGAACCCGTGCCCGCTGGGCAGCCACGTGTGAGGATGACGCACGTTTAATACGGAGCGCTCGCCTGTGTCACTCTGGGGCTCTCCACTGTTAATACGGAGCCTCCTCCGCAGGATTATACGGTGCATAGTGGAGTACTGCGGACCCCGTAGTGTTTTCCGTTTCAGTTTGTATTTCGGTCATTCGAGCTCTTGTTTTTGAAGCTTTTGAATTCCGGTCTTCATTATCTGTAACCTGTTGTCCATGTGTTTGGCCAACTTGTTTAACCTGTTTATGACGTTTTACTTTGCTTTCCACTGGAGGCAGTCTAACTTGACCCTTTTGACAACAACGTGTAAATTTATTACTTGTATTGCCAGTTGTTTCTTCAGGGAAGTTAAGTGAATGACAATGATTGCAAATGACATTCATTAATCCCAATGAATTTTCATGAATAGTGGACTCATTATTGAACGCGTTGTCAGCCAACTGGCGGAATCGTTTAGCAGGTGTGTGTCATTGATGTCTTTGACGTTTATCTTTTGCTTGTGCCATTTGAGAGGCGCGTCGTTGTATGTCCAGTATTTGGGATGTGTTGTTTTGGAGTTGTAATCGCTTTGCTTGTGTTGTGTGAGAAGCCCGTTGTAGTTGCCGGCATTCATTGTTTTTATTGAGCCTGTCCCATTTTTGTATCTTGGTCAGTTGAGCTCTCTCTTTTTGGAGCCTTGCCTGCTTGTTTTACGGCATTTCAGACGCGCGTTGTAGACGTCTGCGTTCATTTATTTTGTCCTGTCGCTCCTGTTTTTGTATCTCTGTGATTCGAGCTCTTTCCTTTTGAACCCATGCCCGCTTGGCCTCAGCACTTTGAGACGCGCGCTGCATGCGTCTACGTTCATTGTGTCTGTCCATCTGGGCTCGTTTCTGTAACTGTGTAACTTGAGCTTTGCGTTTTTGGAGCCGAGACATTTTTTCTTACGCGGTTTCAGAAGCGCGTAGTAGGCGCCGACGTTTATTGTTTTTTTTCATGCGGGTTCGTGTTTGTGGTCCCGTTACTCGAGCCGTATTGTTTTGTACCCGTGATCGTGAATTCATGACTTGTTTGTTCTTTATCGTTAGTAATATGGATAAGTAATAAGGAGGATCGCACTCACTGTTAATATGGAGCCTTTTCTGTGGTTGTACGGTTAATAATGCATCTCTGTAATTAGATTTACCTATGCTGTATAGTTTAAACGTGTTCAGATGATGTATGTTTAATACGGACAGTTCGTTTCTTCGTATTATTACCCATCAGGTGTCGCGACTGTATATGTATTGTAGTCCGGTCTGTTGTTGTTTATGTATGACGTCTTTTGTCGGCGTGCGTTTTTTTAGAAGTGCGTGGAATGTGCTATCTCGGGCTCGATGGGTGACCGTGTGTGGAGTCCGTAGTCTGTCCCGTTTAACTTTGGGGCGTATGTCTGACTCTTCTGTTTTGTGTGATATGGGTGCGTTGCCTCATTTCTTATTTCTGTTAGTGGAGGGGTCCTTTGTGTCTCATTTCTTATTTATGTTAGTGTGTGAAATCCGTAGTCTGTCCCGTCTCGTGTGCTATGGGCTTTGTGTGGCGCTTGCGTCTGACTTCTTGTTTTTGTGTGCTAGGGCCGCGTTGCCTCATTTTTTATTTCTGTTAGTAGAGGGGGGCTTTGTGTGTCGTGGGTCTGAATCCTATTTTTTGTGTGCGTCCCATTTCGTGTGCTATGGGCTTCGTGTGGCGCTGTGTGCCATTGGTTTGTGTGGCGCCTGCGTCTGACTCCTTTTTTTGTGTGCTATGTGCGCGGCACCTCATTTCTTATTTTCCGTTGGTTGGAGGGGGGCTTTGTGTGGCGCCTGCACACTACGTCTTTTGCGTCCACGGCCCAGGTCCCTGCGTCCATATCCGGATTACCATTCTCGTTTAGTAATATGGATGATACAGACAATCCAAGTAACTAAAGGCCAGCAACGCTAAGATGCCTCAATCAATGGAAGCAATCAGTAAGAAAAAAAATCAAGCATCACATGGCGTGAGCAGGTGTGTTAGTGATAAGTGAAACGTCGGCCTAGACGGGGAAGATGGTGTTTCATTAATTTGATAGAATTCAATGAGAATGAAAGAAAGGTATATGATCACAGAGTTGTACAGTACATGATATTACTTACCTTGATTTCCAGGAGGCTTTTGATGAGATACAAATGAAGAAGTGGGAGCTTAAGGGGCAGTGGGGTAGATAGATGCTAATTTGGCTTAAATACAGAAGGCAAAGAGGGAACCTTTTAGGATCTTTTGATGTTGAAAGTGGTGGCCTCAAGGAGTCAGTGTTGGTAACACTGCTCTTTCTAGTATACTTTATGTAAATGATCTGATAAAATTGTAAATAACAAGGTGACCATTTTGCAGATGATGCTAAAGTAGGTGGAATGGCAGATAACATTGAATAAACTGAATCATTACAAAGAGCACTGAGAAGACTCAGACTTGAGCCAATTTGTTGTGGATGGAATTTAATACAAGTAAATGTGAAATATTACACATTGGAAATAAAATCTTCTATTTAAATACACAATAGAGGTTTGAAAGTAATACCGTAGTAGTAGTATTGTCACATGTTCGGAGTCAATTGAAGGTTTCACTTGAATGAATGACCAGTGCTTCTCCACCTACCTGTGTACCTTTATATGTTATGCAGATTTAAATTTTTTTCAAACATTGTGACCTACTTTCTTGACACTTTCAATTATATCTAGTCTTAAATCATTATGTTGGTTAATATCTGAAATTTCCATTATATTATGTGTCATTATATATGCATTTTTTCATTTAACTTTTTTTTCTTTTAGAATTGCAACCCAAACACTCCAAGCAAATGGAGAAACTGCTTAATGCTATTCTTTGTTTTCTGCTACTCATGGCGGTTGACTGCTGGCCTTTTGGTGAAGGTATGTTAATATTTTATTAGTTTTGCTTTGTTTGTCAGTGTCACACAACTTTTGATGATGCTATTATTACTCCATTGCTGCTGGACGCATCTTTTTATCTTCGTCATTCCCTGGATTTCCCCCATTTGTCCAGTTTTCATTTTGGGTGGATGGATGTATGGAGTGGTCCAGAGCAAGCACCGCTTGTGTTACATAAACGGCGGTGGTCCTCGGTCCCCGTAGCACGTGTTCAATTAGACTTGGAGGAGTGCTTGATCCTGATGCGCACGCCCTTATATGAAAAAATCGCTCTGCAGTGTCCAGTGGTGTGTGCTGTTTAATTCTGGAGTACGCGCAGCTTGAGTTTCTATAATGGCACCCCGCTAGTGATGGCGTTCAGCATCATATGGATTGTCTGGCTCCATTTCAGAATATGATTTATTGTTACATTTAAGTGTATTTACACAAAAATGTAATTACTTTCTCTAAAGTAGTAAGGAAAATTTTAAAATGTTTTAGCTTTGTACTGTAAATGCTTAACAGCCCTCTAATGCTTCTGAAATTGTGTACCTTTTCTAACTGGTTATAACAAGGAGGAGGTCAGTACACTGTCATTTGCTTTGTGTTTATAAGTTCAATGATCAAAAAAGGATTCTGAATTAAAAAAAAAAAGCATTTGCTTTTGGGGCGAGAGGGAAACACATTATTGTCAAAAGGCATCCAGTTTACATTTTGCAACAACTTGCTATCAGGATGTAAATCTTGCCACTTGTCAGTCTTTGGAGCTGTTATCTTAAGTGAGTTGTAGTACATAACTACTTACAAGATTGTTTGAAGGCTTCCACACTGATTTTGTGCTGTGTAGATAATGTAAGGTGAGAGTAATTTTGGCAGCCAATCAATGTAAGGAATGCTGGAATAAAAACAGGAACACCGTGAGAAAGTAAGCAAGCACTTTTGAAAACTTAAGTGAACCCATCCATCCTTCTTCGTGGCTTATTTATCCAGAGCAAGGTTGCAGTGCAGCTGGAGCCTATCCCAGCAAGCATCCACTGCAAGGCAGGAACAACCCCTGGTTTACTTGTGAACACTCACAACCATTTAACACGTTATTAAATTAATTTGATTTTAAGGTTGGATACTGCAGTGCCTTTAAACCCACCCTCCTGGAATCAGCACCTGTGGATTGAGTGCCTTACTCATTAGTTTTAATGGTAGAGAAACACTGAATAGTATCAAAACAAAATTAAAATCACATCTGTTTGTTACATCATTACAACAGGATGGGTTTTTATAAAAATGTGGGTTATTATTAGATAGATAGATAGATAGATAGATAGATAGATAGATAGATAGATAGATAGATAGATAGATAGATAGATAGATAGATAGATAGATAGATAGATAGATAGATAGATAGATAGATAGATAGATAGATAGATAGGTGGCGCCTGCCATTTACATTTCTGCTTTCAAAGTGGAGGCATGAAGTAGCTTAACTGCTATGTTCTTTTCAGCAAGTGTGACCTTCAGGGTAGTTTAAATAGGCCGGGGAAACATTAAGTTGATAGCTTGGTGAAAAATAGCATGTTTAACTTGCACATTTGTTTACTTGTTTATTTTTCATATTGGTAAGCATCATTCTCCAAGACTATTGACTGTAGGACAGAGGCGGAACTTTAAAGTGTGTTGCCGGATGACTTGGAGACTTTCTCCTTTAAATGGGAAAGCGAGTTAGCTCAATGTCTCCTGCTAGAAAATCAACATTATTCATTTTTGAAGAAAATATAAATCACAATAGGAAAGTATTTTTTCTTCTTCCGAAATATTTGCTTTTTTAGTGAGTAATGTCTTGCCACAAGAGCAAGGAGAAGAGGATCAAGTGATGAGTAATACTTGGGCTGCTGCGATTATTTGATGTATTCGACTAAATATTTTCTAGTTGTAATCAACTTAATCAACTAATCGTTCCTGTCCCCTAACACTATGTTGTGTGCCAGCATGCTAGGTTGTTCTGTAAAATCTGAGTAGGCTAATCATGGTGTCAGCTGCAGAGGAAGGTTCTCCCAAATGTCCAAAAATCTTTAATATGTGGGAATATTTCACTAGAAATTAGAAGTGAACAGTGTAGCTGCAGGTGTAAACAACAATTTGCTAAAAGGAAGTAGTTGTTTCACTGCCATTTACACTTATCTGTTAGTTTTTCCTCTTCATCTCTGCCCACTTCAATATGGGGTTTATGCCCCAGATCTGCCTTCACCATACACCTTGGTTCTGCACTTTCTCTGCAGTCACACCCTTTTCTTTCAAGTCTTCCTTTTCTCTATCCATCCACCTGTGCTCAAACTTTCCCTTCCTCTGTACTTCCATTGCCATCACTCTTTTGCCCACGTATTCCTTGTCTCTTCTCATTCCATGTCTCTACCTCTTCAACCAGCTTTCCTGTACATTCTTAGGTATCTCTCCTACGTTTTTTGCACAATAAATCTCAATTCTATAATCAAACATAAGCATTTTAAGATTTGGTAAAATACAAACATTTCAGAATCTCTTAGAGTAAGAAAATAAAAAAGGGCAGCTTGTTAAACAATGAGATCAGTTAAAAAGTAAGAGTGATGCATCGACTGGGAAATTGGAGTAAAAACCTGCAAACATTAAAAACTAAACTTAGGAACTACTGACATCAGGTGTTATTAGATTGATCCTCCTTTTGCTCTGTTTAAAAGCAACCTCATGAGCTGAATCACTTGAATGTCTGTCCAGTGTGGAAGTTTTGAATTAACAGCACATACATTTTAATTTGAAAGGAATTTGGCACACAGAGAAACCAATTTCTTCACAATTATCAATAAGCCTTTAAGATGAAGTACTGTAGTCTATTAATTTGAAAATTTTCTTGATTTATGCTTGCCATTACTATAAATTCATTATGTTCAGAGGATAAATATTTACTTATCAAGAAAATATGTAGTTTATTTTTTTATTAGTCAATATTTCTGTTGCTAACATTTCCAATTTCTTTTATTCATTCGAAGTCTCCTGCTTTGATAAATGCAGTTTCAGAAATATTTAAAGCATACGTCATTTACAAACATGAATGTACAAGACAGGTTTAATACTCAGTAAAATATAACAATTTAAATAGGATTACCTTGAACAAATCATGATAGTGTAAATCTATTAACATTATATTTGAGGTATGGCCAGTTGACAATGGAGAGAAAGAAAACCTCAAAACCTGGTGCAAAAGCAGTCTTACCATCACTCCCTAGATGCTCAACTCTTCCTACAGATGTTTCCTGTACCCTCACAGAAAGTTCTTTCCCCTGGACTCAGTCCTGCTTCTCATTCCTCACAGGTGTTCATGCAGCAGCAAAACGCGTTACAAGACGTTTGCTGTTCAGTACACTAGCAGGGCGCTACAAACGGGACCCAAGCAGCATTGTCATAAGCACTTCATGCTTTGCAGTTTCACTAGCAAGTAAAAAATATTAATAATGATGTAGCGAGGCGTAGTGCCAGCATGTGTGCCTTGGCTGCTTTTATGGTTTACTGTTCTGACAAGGACCAAGACAAATAATGAGCAGTCAGTTAGTAAGACTGTGACAGTGTGAGAATAGTGAACAAAGTAAAAAGGCAGGCAGGTAGATCAAAGCCGGACTTGTTTTATTATTTTGGACGTTTGAGTAGCACCGTAGGACAACAGCAGGGTAAATTTAATATCACAACATTCAGAAAAAAAGGCAGTCAGCACCTTTGGACTCACTTAGAAACCGAGTATCACGTCAGAGTCCATACAATCTGTCCACTTTTTTCTTTTACAGTAGTAGCAATATTGTAATAAAGGTGGTCTGAATATTTCTAATTTAATGTCATAGTTCTAGGTATAGTTCCAGCCACAGGGGATGCACAAACCAGTGTGTTTCTTCGTGCTGGTCCCAAGCCCGGATAAATGGGGAGGGTTATATCAGGAAGGGCATCCGGTGTAAAATTTTGCCAAATCAATATGCGGACAACAATACAAATTTCCATACTGGATCGGTCGAGCCCCGGGTTAACAATGACCGCCACCAGTACTGTTAGCCAACAGGGTGCTGGCAGAAATTGGGCTACTATTGGCCGAAGGACAAGAAGAGTGGGGAGACGTGTCCGGATGCAGGAGGAGAGGAGGAAGGTAAAGAAAGTGGAACTGAGGGTAGGAACTTTGAATGTTGGCAGTATGACTGGTAAGGGGAGAGAGTTAGCAGATATGATGGACAGAAGGAAGGTTGATGTATTGTGTGTGCAAGAGACTAAATGGAAGGGGAGTAAGGCCAGGTGGATTGGAGGTGGTTTCAAATTGTTCTGTCATGGTGTGGATGGGAGGAGAAATGGAGTAGGAGTTATTCTGAAGGAACAGTATGTCAAGAAATTGGAGGTGTGATGATGAATGTTGTTAGTGCATATGCACTGCAAAGTGGGTGTGCAATGGGTGAGAAAGAAGATTTTCGGAGTGAGTTGGATGAAGTGATGAACAGTGTACCCAAGGGACAGAAAATGGTGATTGGAGAGGATTAAAATGGACATGTTAGTGAAGGGAACAGAGGAGACAAGGAGGTGATGGATAGGTATGGTGTCAAGAAGAGGAATGAAGAAGGTCAGAGGATAGTGGATTTTGCCAAAAGGATGGACATGGCTGTGGTGAATACATATTTTAAAAAGAGGGAGGAACATAGGGTTACGTACAAGAGTGGAGGAAGATCACACAGGTATATTACATCCTATGCAGAAGAGTTGATCTGAAGGAGATTGAAGACTGCAAAGTGGTGGCAGGAGAAAGTGTAGTTAAGCAGCATAGAATGGTGGTCTGTAGGATTACTTTGGAGATCAAGAAGACGAAGAGAGTGAGGGCAGAGCCAAGGATCAAATGGTGGAAGTAGAAAAAGGAAGACTTCAAGGTTGAATTTAGGGAGGAGGTGAGACAGGAACTGGGTGGCAATGAAGAGTTACCAGACAGCTGGGAAACTACAGCAGATGTAGTAAGGGTAACAGCAAGAAGGGTGCTTGGCGTGACATCGGGAAAGAGGAAGGAGGAAAAGGAAACCTGGTGGTGGAATGAGGAAATACAGGAGAGTATACAGAGGAAGAGGATGGCAAAGAAGAAGTGGGATAGTTAGAGAGATCAGAAAGTAGACAAGAGTACAAGGAGATATGGTGCAAGGTGAAGAAAGGAGTGGCGAAGGCTAAAGAAGAGGCGTATGATGAGTTGTATGAGAGGCTGGACACTAAGGAGAGAGAAAAGGACCTGTATTGACTGGCTTGACAGAGGGGCTGAGCTGGGAAAGATGTGCAGCAGGTTAGGGTGATAAAGGATAAAGAAACGTAGTCACAAGCGAGGAGAGTGTGTTGAGCAGATGGATGGAGTACTTTGAGAGGCTGATGAATGAAGAGAACGAGAGAGAGAAGAGGTTGGATGATATGGAGATAGTGAATCAGGAAGTGCAGCGGATTAGCAAGGAGGAAGTAAGGACAGCTATGAAGAGGATGAAAAATGGAAAGGCCGTTGGTCCAGATGACATACCTATGGAAGCATGGAGTTGTTTAGGAGAGATGGCAGTGGAATTTTTAATCAGATTGTTTAATGGAATCTTGGAAAGTGAGAGGATGCCTGAGGAGTAGAGAAGAAGTGTACTGGTGCTGATATTTAAGAATAAGGGGGATGTGCAGGACTGCAGTAACTACAGGGGAATAAAATTGATGAGCCACAGCATGAAGTTATGGGAAAGAGTAGTGAAAGCTAGGTTAACAAGTGAGGTGATGATTAGTGAGCAGCAGTATGGTTTCATGCCAAGAAAGAGCACCACAGATGCAATGTTTGCTCTGAGGGTGTTGATGGAGAAGTTTAGAGAAGTCCAGAAGCAGTTGCATTGCGTCTTTGTGGACCTGGAGAAAGCATATGACAGGGTGCCTCGAGAGGAGCTGTGGTATTGTATGAGGAAGTCGGGAGTGGCAGAGAAGTACGTCAGAGTTGTACAGGATATGTACGAGGGAAGTGTGACTGTGGTGAGGTCTGCGGTAGGAGTGACGGATGCATTCAAGTTGGAGGTGGGATTACATCAGGGATCAACTCTGAACCGTTTGTTGTTTGCAGTGGTGATGGACAGGTAGACAGATGAGATTAGACAGGAGTCCCTGTGGACTATGATGTTTGCTGATGACATTGTGATCTGCAGCGATAGTAGGGAGCAGGTTGAGGAGACCCTGGAGAGGTGGAGATATGCTCAAGAGAGGAGAGAAATGAAGGTTAGTAAAAGGTACGAAAAAGACAGAATCCATGTGTGTAAATGAGAGGGAGGTCAGTGGAATGGTGAGGTTGCAAGGAGTTGAGCTGGCGAAGGTGGAGGAGTTTAAATACTTGGGATCAACAGTACAGAGTAATGGGGATTGTGGAAGAGAGGTGAAAAAGAGAGTGCAGGCAGGGTGGAATGGGTGGAGAAGACTGTCAGGAGTATATTGTGACAGACAGGTATCAGCAAGAGTGAAAGGGAAGGTCTACAGGACGGTAGTAAAACCAGCTATGTTATATGGGTTGGAGACTGTGGCACTGACCAGAAAGCAGGAGACAGAGCTGGAGGTAGCAAAGTTAAAGATGCTAAGATTTGCACTGGGTGTGACGAGGATGGATAGAATTAGAAATGAATACATTAGAGGGTCAGCTCAAGGTGGATGGTTGGGAGACAAATTCAGAGAGGCGAGATTACATTGGTTTTTACATGTGCAGAGGAGAGATGCTGAGTATATTGGGAGAAGGATGCTAAGGATAGAGCTGCCTGGGAAGAGGAAAAGAGGAAGGCCCAAGCGAAGGTTTATGTATGTGGTGAGAGAGGACATGCAAGTACATGGGTGTAACAGAGTAAGATGCAGAGGACAGAAAGATATGGAAGAAGATGATCTGCTGTGGCAACCCCTAACGGGAGCAGCCAAAAGAAGAAGTTCTAGGCATGGTCAAGTCACTTTCAGAAATTCTCAAAGGATTTTGCACTTATGGAGTGTATTGATAATGGGGGATCACACAGAGTATTGGAGTCAAGTGGAGAAGATTTTTCTTGGTGCAAAGAAAATTGTCTGCATCTTAACATCAGCAAAACCAAGGAACTGGTTATTGTCTGGTCACTACTCAGGGAGCAGATGTAGAGGTGGTCCACTCCACCTACAAGTACTTTGGGGTCCATATTAATGAGAGGTTGGATTGGTCTCAGAACGGAGAGGAACTATATAAGAAAGCGCAGAAGAGGCTCTTTTTCCTTAGGAGAAAACCTAAGGAAATCCTTCACATCTTCTGTGATGGCTAGTGCAATTTTCTGCGTTTTTGTGTGCTGGGCTGGTAACACTACTTCAAGAGAGCCCCACTGCATCAACAAGCTAATTAAAAGTGCAAGCTCAGTTAGAGGACACACCCTGGACCCACTGGAAGTGGTAGGAGAGAATTAAACAAAACTGAGTGCCATTATGAACAATACTGCATATCCTCTCTTTGACACACTGACACTAAGTCTATCATCCAACGAGTTATTCAGCATAATTGTGCCAAGTAACGCTACCAGGGGTCCTTTATGCCAATGGCAATGCGTCTGCAGAATACCTCACTGTGATTGTGACAGCCAAGTCAGAAGTTTTTTTTTCTTTTTCTTTTTTTTTGCTTTTCAGTTATTCTGGAGTGTGGTCAGACCATAGCGTTTGTGTATATTTATTTATCTGTTTACTTATTTTTTTATCTATCTCCCTATTTATGTATTTATTTATTTAAAGAGCTTCTTTAGCAAGCTAAATTTCCCCCTGGGAACAAATAAAGTTTTGTCTGTCTGTCTGTCTGTCCGTCCGTCCGTCCGTCCGTCGAGTAAATGAGACAGAATCAGATGCAAAATGATACTTTTACATCATTGGAGAATCATTTTGAAAATTCTGCTCCGAGTACACTAGTGGAAGAACTGTTGCCCAGACCAAATCTTAACATGGGCTTTTGCATTTCTGTAGGTTAACACTAGTCAATATGGATTTCTATTTTAAATAAAGTGGATCCTATTGCACTTTTTATCAAAGCACTGATTTCAAAATAAATGAAGATGCAATGAATGCATTGCAGTTTTACAATATTACTGTAATAGAATATTAATTGAATGCTACAGACTATATTAATAATAAAGGACCATTCTGCTCTCTCAGACTGTATGGCTGTCCTGGTGGTTTCTACGAGCCTGATGAGTTAATTCCCCAGACTGGCTGGGTGAAATGCTCAGATATGCTATTGAAATAAATAAAGCAGGCCACCTTTTTTACTATTTGAAAGGTGGAGCACTCAGAGGGATTTAACCACTCTGCCACCTTTTCCCAGAGAGCGTCAACCTGTTCTTGGGTAGATCTCTCGGGATCTAGTCTCCAGGGGCCTCATGTATAAATGGTGCGTACGCACAGAAATGTTGTGTACGAACGTTTCCACGCTCAAATCGCGATGTATAAAACCTAAACTTGGCGTAAAGCCACGCACATTTCCACGGTAACTCATAACTTGGCGTATGCAATTTCTCCGCTCGGTTTTGCAGACTGGCGGCACCCAGCGTCAAAGCAGTGCTACTGTTCCTGTATGGTCACCCTTTCTTTCTTAGCTCCACATTCCTGACGCGGCTTTATAAATACACTGAAACTAACTGCATATTGTTTATTAGTGTAATGCATCTGATTGTAATTAACCTGCAGCAATATAATGGTCCAGGGAATAGCCATAGTATTCCAAAGACCATAACTGCTTTAGCGTTGTAACTCTCACTGCATCTTCTTCTTCTTTCAGCTGCTCCCGTTAAGGGTTGCCACAGCACATCATCTTTTTCCATATTACTCTCACTGCACCACTCGGAGTATTTATATCACTGTATCTGAGTGGGGAATCACAGCAGCAGCTGATCGGAAAGAGAATTATCGGTACACAGCATGAAGCAGACGTTGCCTGAGCTAAGGCAAAACGCTTCAGAGACTTCCCTGTACGGACTTCGCGGTTTAGAAAAAGTTTCATCCCAAGAACTCTAAACGCACTCAATCAGTCCATCAAGTGCTCCTTGTAGAACTGTTTGTACTTATAAGTTCAATCACCTCACTGTAAACTTGCACTACAGTTATAATATTGCACAACCTGCGCCACTTTATGAAGCGCATATTTACATATGATGACGATATCATTTTTAAGATGAAATGCAGCAAAATATGTTGATGATATTATACAGATAAAACTTTAACTTCATTTAAATAATCTTTATTATTAATAATTAAACATGTGAGGACACGGTGCCGCAGCGCTAGCTAGTTCAGGGATTGTTCCAGCATTGCGTTGTATTCTTGCTGGTGCTGACGCGACACTGGAAGGATAGACGGATATAATAATTAAACATGTACTACGAAGATATTTCAATGTTCTTTAAAAGTTTTGAAGAATCTGCGTTTTAAGCTTACAGATGGCTTCACGTCTATATAGCTGATTGTGTGGCGATTGGGTTTTTGGAGAAAGAAAAGTAAGGACAGGAATTGGAGGTTAGTACGTTTGAAAGAGACAGTACTTCTGTAATAAATTATTTCATCGAAGGTCGCGCATGGCGCCGCAAGCCTCTTGCGTGAGACATGAACAAGCACTGCGTCACCGTGTTCCCATGTTTAATAACATGCTTTCATTCCTATCATCATGAAAAAGATATCACGTATACATCTCAGTATTTTAATTATTCAGAGAGCTGTAATATCACGAATGTAATGGATTATGTCCTGTCCTGTCGGAGAAAGAGAAAGCCCGTTTAAGAAGCAGGTAGTGATTCACACACAGAGCACATAGAAGATCAAATACAGAACAAAGCATTTAATGTGCCACTTTAGTTACATTGGGATTTGAGAAACTAGTAAATTAAACAATTTTAAGATGAAGTTTATGATGTTCTACTTTAATGACAAAATAAACTACGTGATTAAAGTGGAAATTTCGAGATTAAAGTTGACATTTCATGCTTTTTTCCCACTGTGTGCCTATTTTTTTTGTCTGTACCCTAATAAGCTTTCATATGACACTCATACGGTGGGCTATGACTCACCTTTTCACGGCGACTTTGATATGTGATTTCTTTTTTATTTCGGGCACTGTGCGACTTTGTGAACTTGAGCCTTGAGTTTCTCCGACACTCTGTCACGCGATCAACTTCCTTTTGTTGATTATACCACTGTTTAAACCAACAAATAGTACGTTTTTCCTTTGCCTCTACTTGGTATTCGCTAAAATTCTTATATTTACCCCCGTGCTTTACCCATTGTCTTTTCACAGAAGGCTATTTATATTGATTTGCTTATTCAAAGAGGCGTAATTCTGGGAGGAGTTGGAGCGGGACAGAAGGCGCGTGCACGTATGTTACTTTTCATGCTGATCGGGATTTATGTAGTGGAAGAACGTGAAAGTTAGCGTACGTACAGATTCCTGCATCTGGATTTTTCTGTGCGTACGCACATTCCCGCTTTTGTGCTTACGCCATGTTATAGTGTGAGTTCTACGCACGGCGTTATACATGAGGCCCCAGGTCTGCAAAAACCTCACCTGCTGGTCTGGGGAATACCCACCTTTCTCTGGGATCTTTGCCCCAGCGGGGAGGACAGCCCTCTTGTTTGAGAGGGCATAATAAGTCCATGTTGCTTCCCCAACAGAGACCAGCCCACTTCTGTGTGTCCCATTGACACTCTCCCTATACATTCTATGTGGCCTGGAACAAGACAAAGGGAGCGGAGTCTGCACTGGTTCTTTCCGAAATCTGGGACGAGCCCCCCACCCGGAAACTCAGCCCCGGTACTCTCCCACCTTTTTCATAATTCAGGTCCGATCCCGTTTTCTTCTGGGATTCTTCCATCCTGCCAACTGTGCCACTGTAACAAGAATGACCAAAAGACATTGGGAAGGTTTCCTGGCTGCAAAATCTGTTCAAAAACAAAGATATGTTCACACGATTGAGTCCAAAACAGAACTGACTATCCTCTTAAGATGGTGGCTTTTTAAACCCCTGCAGGGGAAGTGATGTGATCAGGACCAGAACAGGAAGTGATGTCGTTGACTGCCCGAGAATGGTCTGCAAGGAATTGAAAGAGAGAATTAGCGCACTTCACCACCCCCTGGTCCGGCATGGAACTACATTTATTCAGGCCCTTTGGTTGTCCCCTAAACATGCGTGTGTGATAATATATTTTTCACAATGTTATCTGAAAATATTAATTCTAGTTTCATATCCGAATGTATTTGAAAGCCACTATAGCAATGGGAGAGGCATTCTTTTATTTTTATTCTTCTTAATTACAATTATGAATCTTTTTACAGAATTTTGAACTAATGGTAGAGTAGTAGCAGAATGGTTTGAACAGCTTGACAGTATAGAATAATTCTCATATTGTGCATTTTAGACCAGAATTTAATAAAACATACTTTCGTAATCACATGTAGCTTCCTGAGCAATACAATGCTAGTTTTCCTTGGCAAATTAAAGTTTGGTGTTGTTTTGGTTTCCTGATCACATTGCCTATAAAAGACAAGTCCTTTTGTTTTGGCTGCCAGTTTTTCTCCATATGTATGAACCCTGCATGAGTTACTTGTTTATGAGCTGTTAAGTTTAATCCTCTTTAAACATTCTTGCTCTTAGTTGTATTTCCTCTATCTGGCAATCAAAGCACATTCACCCAGGTTCTGTTTTGGGATTTGTTTCTTGTTTCCCCTCGTGTCATTGTGGGTTGCTCTCACAGTACTGTACACTGGTTTTCCTACCAGTTTTTAAGACTCACTTGTTGACTTAATTGACAACTTGAAACTACTAGGTCTCTTTCATTTGATAATATAAATTGTCTTATAATGAACGTGGGCTCTCAGTCAGTGCCTGCCTTCGGAAAAATCACAACCCGGGCAGCTGCTGTTTTATTTCACCTAGCATTCCTCTTTTGTTTGTAGTTCAAATGCCATCTTATGACTATTTTGTTCATTGTTTATGCTTACATTGTTGATTATTTGGTTTCTTAATTTTTAAGCATTTATCATGATTCTTGTGTTTTCTGTGTGGTCCCCCAAGAGGTGGTATCTATCACCATCTAGGAACTGCCCTTAACCCTATAAATGTGGGGAGAACACACAATACCTTGCATTTCAATCTAAATGCACTCATAGTGTGATGAGTTCTCTTGTAATTTTCTGTGCTTTTGTGATTTGCAGGATATTTTGAACCTGTGCTGTGTTATTTGACTTCACCTCTTGGATTTCGGATTGGTATTTTGTTTGAATTTGGGATTGCTTTTTATAGGAATTGCCTCTGTCTTTTGTGCTGTCCAGAGCTTCACATATAACAGAGCTTTTCTCTGTGAAATAAGTATTTTATTTTTAAAGATTCTACATGGTCCTTTGTGTTTCAAGCTAGGGTTTGAGGGTAAACTCCCAGGTGGGCATTTTTGGAATTCTTCTGGACTTATGTGCTTGGGAACTCATGAGTTTATAACAGCTGCAGTTGTCACCCTTCATAAGGCTAATCGTGAGTTTATGCCGCCCAGCCAAGGATGTGTGCTGGGTTGTGCTAGTGTTTCCCATACTGCAGCTGAGTTTTTCTCCCATTGGGAAAAAATGGCAAGCAAGAACACTTTAATTTCAAAATTTCATAACCATAATGGATGCGGTTGACATTGACCATAGAATGAAAGTGCAGTGAGAACATTAGCAAATTGGATAGTACAACATAGCCATACTGCTACTGAAACTGGATTTATGTCGAGATCCTGTCATATCCAAATTTTTCTGGAGAACTTTCGGTAAATGTTGGTTTCATCTTAAAATTGGTAAAAACTCTTTAAGTGCAGAAACACACATGCACACAGAAGATTCTTTGAGCTAGCAGGTGCTCATAAATCTCTGACAGGGCATACCTTAATGCACACTTTTCCAGTGGTTAACCCTGTTAATTGCTTGTATAAAGTGAATTGCTAAATTCAAGGCACTTTCCCTTGTAGCTTTCCATGAGCTATAGGTGACAGTGTATTTATAGGAGGTTTTCATTTGATTCAGTCATACATTTACTTAAACATTTAGATGTTTTACTCTGGCTGTTGGCCTTCCTCTCTTTCTCATGGGTGGGGTTGAATTGAATTTAGTTTTGTTAAGTTTGACTTTATTGTATGGAATGTTACATGCTTTTAATAAGTTCAATAAAAGATGAAAAAAAACATTTAGATGTAGCGGTAGTGCAAATAAGTGTGGTAGTGCATGCTATAGTTTCCATTTTCCACTGCAAGTAAAATATAAGAAAATTGGCAGAAGTCAATTTATTGTTGTTATGCCTTTAATAGAATGAAAATCATTTTTTGATTGTTTTACTGGTGCAGATGCATTTGGATATAATATAGTACATGGTGGAAGGACAGAGCTGACATAAATTCATTGGTAAACAATTTAAAATAACTAAACATCACATATAAAAATAAATGTGGGTCTTTATTATCATTGAACGAGTGGATCTCACCAAGTTTGTTTTTGGTTTGGTCTGCTTTCACACCCTAAATTTAACACACTCATAAAGGCACAGACAAACACACACAATAACAGACAATATATCACACAAGTACTAATTATGAATGATGCTTGCACAGCTGGTAACTCTGAAGTACTCCACATAGGGTCTCACTAGCTACAGACTGAACAACACACAGGTGTCCCCAGATATAACCTGGATCTAAGGCAACCTTGGACCCAGAGAATTAACAGGCCGTTCATGTATTGTTAAAAGATGATGGCAAAAGCACATGGAAAAAAGAATTTCAGCAAATATGAAGTGGAGACAAGGAAAATCATACTATTTGTTGGTTTAAGCAGTGGTATAAACAACAAAACGAAGTTGATGGAGTGATACAGCATGGCGGAAACACTTGAAAGTTCAAGTTCAGAAAGTCACACAGTGCCCGAAATAAAAAAGAAGTCAGTGTGAAAAACTAGTCGCAGCCCACCGTCTGTTTATTCTGTTTCAGACAACATTACAAACACTGACCCTTGTGCTGAGGACACAAATCCACATGGTGATGGTGCTGCTGTGTCCAGCCAATATTCAGATGCTGGCTGCACACACACCTCTGCCTCAGAAACCACTGGGCGAACATCTCGCTCTGTGCTGACAGACGATGTTCTGGACTCACAGAATGCAATAGTGGATGCTGTAAGAGGTTTAGCCAATGAACTAAGAAATATAAGGACTGTACTATGTGATATTGATCACAAATTAAATGAATTGGTTAAAAATAAATGCTGCCTTTGATTACCTGTTTTTACATTCTGATAATTACATTCAAAGGAAGTTGTAGCACTGTCCGATTTGGCTGATCATTTGGTGGGTCAGGTTCATCATACTGCATCTCTTCAGGTACGGGCAACCCACAATTATGTGCCACATTATGCAGCACGTTACATGACTGAACAATGCGACAGACATTCTATGATAGATAGATAGATAGATAGATAGATAGATAGATAGATAGATAGATAGATAGATAGATAGATAGATAGATAGATAGATAGATAGATAGATAGATAGATAGATAGATAGATAGATACTTTATTAATCCCAAGGGGAAATTCACAAAATACACAAAATTCATAGAAATGCTTTCTATTTACATAAGCAAATTCATTCTCTACTGAGCGGATTTGCTGTTTTTATAGGCTCTCCTGCTATAGATGATGTAATGTCATCTCATTCTTTTGGTGATTCATCCCTGGCTGATTTAACTTGTCCAGCACCGTTACAATAGCAATATGCATGTACTTGACCGCTATGATTACATTTGGAAAACCGGACGTTGCTGCGAATTGCACTTTAATGTTTCCCAGTTCAGCCACAGTGTAAGGAAATCTTATCTGTCTGAATGATAAGTTGATAATACCTTCCCATACAGTTGGCATAGAGCAACTCAATGATGTTTGTGAAATACCCGATCGGTCTGCAAGTTCACATTGAAAAGCTCCTGTTGCTAAAATCCTGAGAGTGGTCAGAACTTGCAAAGGAGCAGGTAGAGCACAATTCTTCAAAGTCTGCCTTTGTAAAGCTGGCACCAGTTCAGCACACTGCTCCAAGAGGATAGCTCTTGAAAATCAAAATTGACTTAGAAGCCAGTCATCATCAACTATAAATACTCTCTCTCTTCTAATTCTTCCAATTGTGATGTCTTCCAATAATGCTAAAGAAGCTGTGGTAGTTGGAATAGTTTGGCCATTCTGTGTACCATTACATTGTTGCAGAATGATTACAATCAAGTATCTTAAATCTGTAAACAATATGCAGTTAATTTCAGTGTATTTGATAAACCCCACATCTTTGATGTGAACCTGAAAAAAGGACGACCACACAGAAACAGTAGTATTGCTTTGATGCTGCATGCTGCCATTTTGCAAAACTGAGCAGAAAATTGTGTACGCAAGGTGAGGGGGCTGCAGTGATAATGTGCATGGCTTTATGGCAAGTTTAATTTTTATACATGTCAAAGTGACCATGGAAACGGGCATATACAACAATTTTGTACGCATCATTTATACATGAGGCCCCTAGACACATAAATGTCCCTGGATATAACAGATCTAAGGTGACCTTGGTCACATAACAAACAGACACATAAAGGTTGTGTTCCCAGACCTAACTTAGACCTAAGCTGACACACCTTGATCTTCGAGAATAGCATTCAGACACTTAGTTAAATCCACTTACCAAACATTTACTATGAGGTATACCCTTTTTGGGTCGTCACCATCAGCCTTATAAAACCTATGAGAAAAAGAGTGTCAATCTCATCACACTAGATGACCTGTATTTATTTTATACTTTAATCATTCTAGAATTAATGACAAATTATATACATTTAAAAACAAAGTAGTATTTATTAAAATAGAAATAATAGCAGTGAAAGGAAATATAGCGAAGTCTGGATAAGTATAGTCTTAGAAAGCTTACTGAAAATTAGCACTAGTGCCATAAGAGGTGTTGTACTGGATAAGTTTTAGATCAGCAGGTGGACTGACGCCATGAGTTGTGATTTTTAATGTCCAGATGAAATGGTGCCTCTTTCTCTAACATATCTCTGTCTTTGATGTTGCTCTTTCTTTGGTTCCTTGGACAGGTCATCATTTATGTCTAAAATACAAGTGAGGTTCCTAGTGATGCATGGTTCTACCCAAAAGTATTAATCCTTATACTTACTGTATTTGTGCATCTCTTGTTGCCAGTTATTTCACTATTAAGTTATATATCTTCTGACCATTTTAAACTGAGTACCATAAAATACTTCAATAACAAGACAACATGCATCTAAGTTATAAACTAATGGTAAATTATTGCTTACACAAAGATAGAATGTACAGTTATTAATCAAAAGGGAGAAAGAATAAAAATTTGGTTAAATACTTTGTCTTCAAGTGTCCTGTAAATGCCTTTATAAATGAGTTAAGTAAAGTGCCTTTAAGGGTATTATAAATCCCTTTTTAAATGAGTTAGGCCATTTATATTGCATTATAGTTACTTCAGCAAAATTTAAAAACTTACAATAGAGACAGTCTGCAGTTTTGAAAAATGATGACCTTATCCTCCAGAAAAAGTATAAATGAAGTAGTTGATTTGTTTTCTTGTTCTTTATCTCTTTTTCTTTCCTTTTTACATTTTCAATTAGTATTACATTGCATTTGTTTACTGTCTACTTTTCTCATTTCTATTTTAACTTTTCAAACCATGATTTTGAAACTTAGCATTAAGTTAGAACCATATTTGTGTTATTAAAATAATCAGTCAGTTTTGTCACATACTGCCCCCGATCCCTGTAACAGGGTTAAGAAGTGTAAAGTAATGCTGATTGTTTTAGTAGTTTTATTTTTCCATATACAGTACAGTATACCGTGTTAGGTGAGAAGTAATGGAACATTTAATTTTATGCTGTATAGGATGATTAGTATTGTATTTTATATAACACATCTTTATCTTTATAAAAAACACACATTTCCACTGTGCAAAGAAAACTAACAGATTGCAAAGTAGCTTGTGGTAATAAAATGTTATCAAAATGTAATCCTGGCCCAGTTTGGTCTCTTTAACTCACTCCTGAAAATATGCTTTTCTTTACAGTCATACTTTAAATTATCCTGCTGTTTTTTGCTGTTTTTTTGCTGCATTCTCAATAATATACACTAGCATTTTAAAGAAGAAAAGAGAAGAGAGCCTATCCCAGCTATCTTAGGGCACGAGGCAGGAACAAACCCTGGACATGGTGCCAGTCCATCGCAGGACAAACACACACACGCTCACTCACACACCCAAACCACACATTAGGGCCAATTTAGGATCACCAGTTCACCTGACCTGCACGTGTTTGGACTGTGGGAAGACACAAGGAGAACATGAAAACTCCTGGTCTCCTTGCTGCTTGCTTTCTGAACTCATTTAAAGAGGTTCAAGAATAAAATGAGATGATTTTGTTAAATTGCTTTGCTGCTTAATATCTGAATTGAATGCTGTATAATAACAGAGTTTTAATTTACTGAACCCCATGGTCACATATGTTTAACCTTTTTACAGCATTACTGTAAAAGCAGTGTTGGGGTAACATACAAGATCCAAGTTATAGTAGATCTGCACCAGGGATCTTCTTTAAGTCCTTACCTGTTTGATTTGGTTATGTGTGTGTTGAGTCATGTGATAAAAGACCAGTCTGTCTGGAGTAGGCTTTTTGCTGAAGACATTGTGTCATGTAGCACCAGAAAAGAGGAACTGGAGAGGAAATTAAAAGAATGGAGAAGGGCTTTGAAAGACAGAGAATTGAAGATAAATAGGAAGAAGACAGAATATATGAGGTTTAATGATGATGAGGATTCAGAAGTTAGCCTGTAATGAGAGATTAAGGGAGGATAAATTTAAGAATCTAGGATTAGTGGTAGCCCAAGATGGAAAATTAGATGCAAAAATAACCCATAGAATGCAGTGTGGATGGAACATTTGGAAGAAAGGATCAGGAGTATTTGTATGAGAAGGTTAAAGGTAAGGTTTCTAAGACAGTGATAAGACCAGCTATGGTGTATAGAGCTGAAATTAGAATGTTGAGGTGAATGTTTGGAGTTACAAAACAGGACAGAATAAGAAATGAGACAATCAGAGGTACAGCAAACGTCAGAGAGATATGAAAGGATAGGAAATGATATGATTGGAAAGTGGGTTAAAGTGGTATGAATATGAAATGAGGGGAGAATGAATATGTGGGCAAAAGAATGATGGGAATTAAAGTACAAGGGAAGAGGAAGTGAGGGAGGCCACAGCGGAGGTGGACAGATAAAGTATGAGAAGATTTGAAGGAAGAGGGTCTTACTGGGGAGAAGGTGCAGAACTGAGTTGTTTGGAGAATAATGATCAAGCATATTGACCCCACATACAAGTGGGAATGGACAAAGAGGAAGATGAAGGTGAAGAAAAGGAAGAAGCAGCATTGCTGTAAATCATTATACATTTAAGAATTTTAGCCTTAATAATACATTAATCGATTATTTCCTTGGATTTTTTATGTATATGTTTAACAAATGTTAATACTATCTTTCATACTTCATAAGTTATTTTAGACTTGAAGAGAATGTTATTTTATGGTATGAAATAGGTAAGCACTAAAGGTCCTTAGCAGCTCAACTGAGACTTGGCATATTTTAGCATTTAACTGTGTGTTGTAGAGTATGTGGCTAAATGTATCAGTTGCTTGTCCTGCTTATTGTTTTATTCACTTAACCTTTTCTGTGTGGTGATATTTTTATTCCTTTTTCCACAGACCCTGTTACTGTTCCTAATGCTCCAGTAACAGCACTGGTAGGTGAATCTGTCATTCTTCCTTGTCATCTCTCGGCTGAAATCAGCGCTGTTGAGAAGGAGGTCAGATGGTACAGATTCAGAAATAACAAATTCTCCATTGTACTGAGCTATGTAACCAAGAAAAGCACACTGGAGATACAAGATGAAGAATACAGTGATCGAGTTAATTTGTTCATCCAAGAGATGGAAAAAGGCAATGCATCTCTACAAATGAAGAATACTGCATTTTCTGATGAAGGAGAGTATAAATGCTGCGTCATATCAGATAATCTTCATTGTAAAAATGTAAAGCTTCTTGTACCAGGTAATATGATTAAGTACTACCTTTCATTAAAACATGTTGAAAGAACCTGTGTATTGGATAGGTCTTAATATGCTATTTGACAGCCATGCCTATTTAGCAGTTATTTGCTGAAGGGGGCTTCCATTGACATTCTCTTGTACCGGTTGTAATTAAAAGAGACAGATCATATAAAGAGAGAAGCATTCCATTTGACTGGTATGAATTGAAGTGTTTGCTTCATTCAATGGAAATTATTTAGAACCATCACATACCGTTTACTGTACAGTATATCATTACATGTTACAAATACTGTAACTGACTCCCACCCACCAATAATGCATCTCATGCTCTCAATAAGAAACAGCCAACTGAAAATGAAATTTAAGAAACAACCTGAGTTAAACCTTATATTAGCTGTGACATAGCTGACTATTATTCTGCTACCTTTGACTTAAGTCCCCACATGTACTGTATAATATTACCTATATTTCTTTATATTTGAAGGACAGTTCACAAAATCAGTTTGCATACTGATTCAATCAGCATTGCAGTTTACTGTTCTTTGTTTTTTGCTTTTAATTTCCTCACAATGGATATACTGTATAAAAGATCATAAGAGTATTATAATTATACAGCTATATGTACCACTGTCCAAAAAGGGAGAGCAGAAATTAAACAAATGTAATAGAGTTGTTCGCAAATACTGCTGTAACTGGAGTGATAATAACAGCTTTGCATATTCAGTTATTTAGGAATAACACTGAAAAAGGCTTCCCAAAGTATAAAAAAAGAACAAACTGAGGAGTGCTTGAGTTTAATACATTTTTTACAGTAAATAAAATAATGCATTATTAGTAGAAGGATTCCAACAGTTTATTGTAAGTTATCACAGCTCATTGTTCTCTAAGTAATAATGCTATTCTTTAAGTAATAATGCCCCATTCAGTGTCACTCCATTAAAGCCAATAGGGTTAAAAAGTGACTATCCCAAATCATGTGACCCAGAGAAAAAGACATCTGACATCATACTTCACAAAAAATGTTTTGCCCTGTGTGAATTTTTGACAGTTTACAACAAGTCAATGGGGATATAAAATTCTGAGTTCAGTTTGTCTTCATAGGCTAATAAGCGACCTTAATAGAATAAAAAATGCTTCTACCAAAATTTAAACTACTATATACTTTTTATTTATCAATGCTATGCCATTGAATGTTATTCTTTTGTTATTTACTTACAAGCTCTAATTTACCAGGAACTCATTTATATTCTTGCTTTGACCTTCTGACAGTATGTGAGACTACACTGTGCAATGATGGTAGTGTGACAACATCAAGAGGCTTCATGTTAAACTGGAACATCTCACACTCCCATAAGCATGTTCTTTATAGGGGTATTGGTAGTAAAGTTTTGTGATGGGTTATATTGGATAGACAGGCATGCTCTAATACCAGGCAGTAAAACTTTATATGTAAGTAGTAAATCAAGTGACAACAAGATTGAGTCATTTGAGTTATGTCCAATTTTGTCAATTCTTAAGAGTGTAACACCCATGGAATGCAGTTACAGACAATTTGAACACATTGAATTCTGTGTCTGTCTACTTTTTCATGTAATGTTAAAATGAACAAATGATTGTCTTATACTATAGGTTATCAAATTGACTCAGATACCTTTTCAGGCTAGCCTGCAATTGTTTCATCCATCCATCCATTATCTAACCCGCTATATCCTAACTACAGGGTCACGGGGGTCTGCTGGAGCCAATCCCAGCCAACACAGGGCACAAGGCAGGAAACAAACCCTGGGCAGGGTGCCAGCCCACCGCAGCAATTGTTTCATGATTCCATTTATTTGATTGCTTGTCTAAGCTGCCCTTTCCCTTAACAATGGTGCAGTATTATTCACATACCCATGTAGTTTGGCTATGCTTGAGCACAAACTAGAATTAACATGAACTTGTGTGCCTTTTCAAAGCAATATCTGTTACATTTTACAGAAACATAGTTTTCACAAAAGATTTAATTGTCGACTTAAATATACAGTATGAGTTAATCTTATTTGTCAGCTTTTTTTAATAGAAGAGCCAAAGTTTTACCATTTGACCTGATGCTCAAAAAGTCACCCTCTGCTTCACTATGAACCAAGAAAGCTTAAGTGATTAACATTGTTTGCATATTTTCTCATTTTGTCTATCATTGCTGTTTTTCATCTCTTTCTCACAGTGAGTCTGAATATAACTGAAAATGTTAATGCCATCTTGGGTACAAGTATTATACTCCCTTGCTATCTTGACCCTAAGGTGAGTGCTGAAGATTTGGAGCTGAGATGGCAAAAAGATGGACTTGCTACTTCAGTGCTTCTTTATAAGAACACAAAAGTGGTGACAGAGGAGCAACATGAGGACTACAGAGAAAGAGTCTATCTGTATACGGATTTAAGAAAAGGAGATTTGAGTCTGGTAATTGAAGATGTCAGAATTGCAGATGAAGGCAAATACACCTGCTCTGTAAAGGCAGTTACTCAAGAAAATGAAGGAAGTTTATACCTTAGTGTTAGTGGTAAGTATGCAACAATATTATCACTTTCTTACAGCAACAGAAACCTGTACTTCTTTACATGTCAATCTAAAGAAAGTTTTTATTTTTCAGTCAGTGCATGAACTGTATCTAATTGAGTGAGTTTCTTTGGTGAGATTCTTACTAACTGTCAACTTTTTCAGTGAGCCAGTAATCCTTAATACTTTGGAGTAATTAATAATAATAATAATAATACATTTTATTTATATAGCGCCTTTCCCATGCTCAAGGCACTTACAGAATATAATAAAGAACGGCAGAATATACAGCATATAGCATTGTACAAACCAGATAAATAAATAAAGAAGATTAAGACAGTAAATTCTGGAAAAAAAACAGACAACATAATTGATGGTCTCGCACACACACACACAGGTTACATGAGCATCTTGACAGAGAAGTAAACTGAGAGAAGGGTAATAAAGTCAAGTAGAGCTAAAAGCCTTAATGAACAGATGAGTTTTGAGTTGTTTTTTAAAAGAATTCATGGAGTCAGCTGATCTCATTAATTTTGGTAGGTCATTCCAGAGTCTGGGCGCTATACAGTTGAAGGCCCTGTCACCCATGGAGTGCAGATTAGTGTGGGGCACAACAAGATTGCCAGAATCAGAGGACCTTAGTGGGTGGGCAGGCACATAGTGATGGAGAAGGTCACTGATGTAGTTTGGCGCAAGGCTGTTTAAGGCTTTGTAAGTTATTAGTAGGATTTTATATTCGATTCTGTAAGACACAGGGAGCCAGTGAAGATGGAGCAGGATAGGTGTGATGTGCTCGCTGCTGCTGGTTCGAGTAAGGACTCTTGCAGCTGAGTTTTGAATAAGCTGGAGCTGTGATATAAGATTAGAAGGGGCACCTGCCAGTAGGGAATTACAATAATCGATGCGGGATGTGATAAAAGCATGGACAAGTTTCTCAGCATTAGAGAAGGAGAGGAAGGAGCGAACACGGGATATGTTATGGAGGTGAAAGTAAGAAAGTTTCTTAATGTGATTTATGTGGGCGGAATAAGTGAGGGAGGAATCAAAAATGACACCAAGATTTTTTACAGTAGAGGCAGGTCTGATGAGATCACCGCCAAGATAGACTGGGAAGGAGCTCATTTTATTAAGTTGCATTTTAGTCCCAATTTGCAGGAGTTCAGTTTTATTACAATTTAATTTTAAAGAGTTCTGCTCCATCCATGACTTTATTCCTTTAAAATTGTTGTTTTCCCTACCAAACCCATGGACATCGAAAGTACTTATGGAAACAACTGCATTTCTCATATGTTATTTCTTATGTGTGGTAAAGAACAAACAAAATCAGGTTTCTCATATCTGTGTGTATAGATTGGTTCTTCAAACTACTTTTCATTGGTATGTACACCTTATGGAAACTGTAATTAATTGAGGGGTTCACATGTTCTTACAAACATGCTAATTCTTATTTACATATTTATTTTCCTATTATCAGCATACAATTCTGCTAGCTATAGTATATAGTACATAGAGTTTGTGAATGCAAACTGTGTTTTCTTTGTGTTTTTCCAAAGTTGCTCTGAGGTGAGAAGTTCTGGGTGGGCATAGTAATACTCACAAGCTCCTGGGTGTGTGCTATAGTGTTTACATTTATTTTATTTTATTTTTGGATGAGAAGGTTGCCTTAATGCAACTTCAAATTGCAGAGAATGGAACATTTAATGTTGTTTGTGTGCATTTACCAAACAAAGTAGCAGTACAGGATTTGTTGTGCAAAAAACAGTACCACCTGCTGACTTTGTAGTCCTACTGGGAGACTTCAGTGCTCATATGGGTAATGACGGAGACAATGGAAGGAGCATGACTGAAAGGACAGATTAGCCAGGCCAGACTCTGTGAGGTGCATTGTTAAGTGAGTATTGTCATGAGTCATGGATTGTCCACAGTGAATATCCTGTTCAAAAACAAGGTTGCTCAAAAATGTACCTGGCACTCAAATACCTTGGGCCAAAGGACACATATTGATTGTATCATTGTGTTGTCTGAGCTCTTAATTGATCAACACTTGGTAGGGAGCTGGTTCTTGTGGATGGAACCTCTGCTGGACAGATTTGGAACACCCAGAGACGTTGTGAGACCATGCTGGGATTACCAAACTGATGTCACAGGTCAGAATGAATTCAACTCCCTCCTCCAGAAGAGCTTATCTTGTGTAGTGGAAGTAGCTACAAGGAGACATGGTAAATATGTTATTTGTTCTTGTCATGGCTGCAACCCTAGGACCTATTGGTAGACCTCAGTTGTAGGGAAGCTGTCAGTTTTTAGAAAAAGGGATTCTATACAATGTTAACAGAGTGGATTGTAGTTTTGACTGAGGGGTACTTGTAGGATAAAAGGGTGGCTGAAGTAAAAGCCTATTGAATGCAGTTTGGTAAACACCCTGAAAAGTTATTGTTTTGGATCCCCATCAAAGACATTCGGGTACACCATTTGACAACTCAGAAAGTGTATAGAAACATTTACTTCATCTAAAGATGTTTTCAAGAGGACTTTTAGAACTGTTATACTTGATGGATATGTCCAATGTAGAAGAGGCTTGGCCAAAAGCATTGTTTGGGCTGTCTGTTGTTGAGATTGCTAAGAATTATTAAAATTATAATGGCGGAAAATAGGCAGGAATGGATGAAATCTTACTGGAAGTGCTTAAAGCGCTGTATATTGTGAGTATGGTTTGGCTAATATAGCCATTTAGTGTTGTCTGGAAGGTGACAACAACAACATGGGACAGGCAGATTGTGGTGGGGGTCCCTAATTTTGTAAAAAGGGAAAAAGATTGTGTGCTCTAGCTAGCAAAGGTTCACACTCCACAACCTTCCTAAGAAGGCCTAGTAAAAAAGAACAGTACATATTCTGTCCTAGCCTTCAAACAATTGGCTAACTCTTTACCATTGATATGTAACGCATCATGAAAATTTGACAATCCTGTGCTTTTTCATTTGAAAAAATCTTATAACACTGTATATAGGAGTTTGTGCTATTACCAAAAATTTATATCACAGTATATTTAAAAATGCTAATGTTTTCTGTATATTTTGTGTCAAGGTGTGTGAGCATTTGTATATACTTTTCATACTTAAACTAATTTACTGTTTAAATTAAATTCCGGTTTTGAGGAAAACCGAATTTCATAGGTTAACAGTGGCTTATTCTAAGGTGATGTCTTTTTCACTTTCGATAAAGAGATTTTACAATGTATACATTGAGCAAAATGATAAATTAGAACAGAACAATAAATAAACAAAGCAATTTATTGTGTTTGCCTTATATTTATACTTGAACACAGTATATGCTATACAATAAAAAATTAAATAAGATATAGAATAAAAATTAAGTATTAAATTCCAAGTTCCTTTTGGGCTCCAATGAACATCAAGCAAACCTAACCAGACTTTAATGTTGTCTTTCAAAGACCAATCTCTTTGTGAATATTACATGACAGGAAAACCAAACAGTCTGCAGTCTTCAGTGCAGATTGTGACAGCAGACAATGTTTCCACCAGTGTTGATGGCCCTCTGTGAAATGGCACTGGTGGCAGAAGTGTACAAGAAATTCCTAGCCAGCATGACTACACATAGAAAATGTGTTTCATGATGTCACGACCACTTTAAGGGGTCTATGTCAGTGTCTAAGTCCAGGCGTTTCATGTAGCTTATTGGCCCCTCTTGAATAGTCTGTTCTTTTTTGGAAGATGCTATGCTCAACTCTGTACTGCTCTGCTTTTTTTAAAAGCTAGCCAAATTCTTCCTTCTTTTTACCATTGGTTCCATAACTGCTGTAGTTTCTGGGAGAGAGGATGATGCAGTTGATACGTCTGTCATGCTGTTCAACCAGCTGATGTTTGATCTCTTCTGCTGCTTTAATTATTCTGTTGTCCAATTTTTCATTCTTGATGCAGGTTGTTTTAAATAGAGGATCATTCAGGGATACCATATATATAAGGTGCTGTGTGAAAGGATTGGAGCATTTTTCATTCATTTCATTTCAAGCTGATTCTGCATGGAAGTTTGTCCAGTTGCTCTTGGATCCCAGTCCTGATGGTTCCCAGTGCACCTATGGCTACTAAAGCCACTCTTGTCCTTGTTTTCTTTTTTTTTTTTTTTTTTTTTAATATTTTTATTTTATTAATTTTCATTGTAATCATTCCATACAAACAGATCAATTTATAACCCAACAAATTTGAAGACAAATCAAACCCCACCCCTGAGAAGGAGAGCTTAGCTAAAGGAAAATTGCTTTAAGCTTTTTAATAAGGCAACATTAAACAAAAGAAGGGGAGAAGTAAATATCTATATAAATAAGAGATGGAGAAGGGAGTTAAATGCAATAATAGTTAATTCTCTTATTCTAAAATAATATTGATTAAATCCTGCCATGTTTTGAAAAAATTTTGTACAGATCCTCTAACTGAAAATTTGATTTTTTCCAATTTCAGATAATATAAAACATCGGTTTCCCACTGACTTATAAGAGGAGCATTAGGATTCTTCCAATTTAACAAAATAAGTCTGCGTGCCAAAAGTGTAGTGAATGCAGTCACCGTTTGCTTGTCCTTCTCCAATTCAAGTCCATCTGGAAGAACACCGAACACAGCTGTTAGTGGGTTAGGAGGGATTGTGATACCAAGGCTGTCTGAGAGGCACTTAAAAATGTTTGTCCAAAATGATGTTAGTTTGGTGCAGGCCCAGAACATGTGACCCAGTGAGGCAGGAGCTTGGTTGCAGCGCTTGCAGGTTGGATCCTGGCCTGGAAACATTTTGGACAGTTTTAAGCGAGACAGATGAGCTCGATATATAATTTTTAGTTGAATAATTCTATGCTTTGCGCATATAGAACTCGAGTGAATTCTCTGCTTTGCTACCTTCCACTCCTTTTCTGATATATTGATTAAGAGATCTTCTTCCCAATGTCCTCTTGGATCTTTGAAAGGTAGGGACTCTAATAAGATTTTATATATTGCGGAAATAGTGTTTGTTTCCTCGGAATTGAGCAGTATTTTTTCCAGCATTGTGGAGGGTGCAAGGTGGGGGAAATCGGGCAATTTCTGTTTAACAAAATTTCTAATTTGAAGATAGTAAAAGAAATGTGTAGCTGGGAGGTTGAATTTTGAACGTAATTGTTCAAAAGATGTAAATATGTTGTCTATATAAAGATCTCTGAGCATTTTAATCCCAAAACTTTTCCAGGTATTAAAAACTGGATATACTTGCGATTTTGTTGATAAAGAGCTTTATGTTTACTTGTGATATTTACCCCTAGGTATTTAAACTGATCTGCTATGGTAAAAGGTAGGGTGTCTAATCTAATATTATATGCTTGTGAGTTCACTGGAAAGAGTATATTATTATTCAGATTAATTCTAAGACCAGATATCTTTTGAAATTCTGTTAGTGCTGTTAAAACAGCGGGGACAGTGTTTTCTGGGTCTGATATATATATAAGACCATATCATCTGCATATAGAGAAATTTTCTGTTCCAGTCCTTCTCTGACAATCTCCTTTATCTGATAAGAATTTCAGCAGTGAACCGCCAGTGGTTCAATAGCGATTGCAAACAACAGTGGCGACAAGGGACATCCTTGTCTGGTACCACGTTCTAGTTTAAAGTAGTCTGAGCAAATGTTATTAATACAAACTGAAGCTTCTGGATTGGTATACAGTAGTTTGATCCAAGCACAAATATTCGGGCCAAACCCAAATTTCTCCAATGCAGTGAAAAGGTAATTCCATTCGATCATGTCAAATGCCTTTTCTGCGTCTAACGATAGTAATATCTCTGGGGTGTTTGATTTTGCTGGTGAATATATAACATTAAACAAGCGTCGGAGATTTGAAGATAGGTGTCGGCCTTTAATAAATCCAGTTTGATCTTGTGATATTACCGAGGGCAGCACTTTCTCCATCCTTCTAGCTAGGATTTTTGAGAGTATCTTAACATCATTATTCAGGAGTGAAATTGGTCTATATGATGCACATTGTAACAAGTCCTTATTTTGTTTAGGAAAGACGGTGATTAATGCTTGTCGAAATGTTTGAGGTAGTATTTGGTTGTCTCTAGTTTCTGTAAATGTTGCCAATAAGAGTGGAGCTAGCTGAGTGGAGAATTTCTTATAAAACTCTACGGGGTAACCATCAGGGCCTGATGATTTCCCGCTTTGTAGTGACTTTATAGCGTCTAGTAATTCTGTTAGCGTTAGAGGTTTATCCAGTTCCTCAGCACTTAAAGCATCTATTTGTGGTATTTGTGAATTATCCAGAAATGCATTAGATTGCGTGTTGTCTTCTTTGGGCTCAGTGGAATATAAAGACTTATAGTAATCTCTAAATGTGTGCATTATTTTATTATGGTCGATGATTTCTTCTCCATTCTTGTTGGTGATTACTGGTATTGCATTGTGAACTTCTTGTTTATGAATTTGTTGAGCTAAAAGCTTATTAGCTTTTTCTCCGTGTTCATAGTAATGCTGTCTAGACTTATAAATAAGTTGTTCAGTTTCTTTAGTTGTTAAGATGTTAAGTTCTGTATGCAGGGCCTGCCTTTTCCTGTGAAGAGCTTCACTTGGACGCCTGGCTTGTTCTTCATCTATTCTAGTAATTTCATTTCTTAGCTCTGACACTTTCTTGGTTTCTAATTTATTTCTGTGGGAAAGATATGAAATAATCTGTCCTCTTAAGAAGGCCTTTAGAGTTTCCCAGAGTGTTCCTGCAGAAACCTCTGTGGACGTGTTTGTCTCTAGGAAGAAGCTGATTTGTTTGGATATAAATTCTGTGCAGTTCTCGTCTGCCAATAAAAGAGGGTTAATACGCCATCTGCGAGGTGAGTGTGAGGGGCTTAATGATTTTAGCTCCAAGACTAGAGGGGCATGGTCAGAGATAACAATTGTGTCATATTTGCATGATTTAATTGTAGGCAGGAAATTATTATCTATAAAAAAATAATCAATTCTTGAGTAGCTATAATGCACTGGTGAGTAGAACGAATATGTTCTTGAGTTTGGGTTAAGAAACCTCCAGGGGTCTGATAAGTTGTGATCCTTCAAAAACTGTGTAATTATCTTTGCAGTATTAGATGTCGTCCCCCCTGTCCCAGGAGTCCTATCTAAGAGTGGATTTAAAACACAATTAAAGTCCCCAGCCATTATAATTTTATGAGTGTTCACATTGGGAATGGATGCAAATAAATTTTTTCTTTAATTCCTTATCATCAACATTGGGTGCATGAACATTTATCAAAATCATTTTACTGTTATATAAGTTGCCCATGACCATTACATATCTCCCTTCAGGGTCCGACACTACATCTGATGCTACAAATGGAACTGTTCTATGTATGAGAATTCCCACCCCTCTAGTTTTCTTTATAAAGCTATAATGGAACATTTGGCCAGTCCAGTCTTTTTGTAATCTGAACTGATCCTTGGTTAGTAAGTGGGTCTCCTGTAGAAATACTATTTTAGCGTTTAAGCCTGTTAGGTGAGAGCATACTTTCTTTCTCTTTAATTCGTGATTCAGGCCTTTAACATTCCAGCTCACAAAGTTAACTGTCCCATCATGGAGACATTGATTCTGAGTTTTTAATGTCATTTATAGTTTTAATTGGTAATATGGCAGTTTTAATCTTAGTTTCAAGATTCCCCATGAGTTTTTGCATTTTAGCCTATTGTTGCATTGATATTTATATTTATAAGAATTACAAGAATAGATTAGATATAACCTGCTCTCCTTCTCTCCCCCCTTTATCCCCCCACCCCCCCATTTTGCCTCCCCACATGAGGCTAGATCCCACTTCGCGATGTTCCAGTCCTCTGACATACGAAGAGACAGAGCACGTCCAAAACAAAACAAACCCCACCCTGCAGCGGCGTTACAGAATTAAAACATAGATATCTTTTGCAGTTAAATTCTTAATACTATCTGCCAAAAATGTTCTCATTAACAATATTTAAGCTTGAAATAATCTTCAGCGCTTTTAAGTTAAGATATTAAGATTAAAAAAAAAAAAAAAAAAAGAAACAACCCTGGGAATGATTTTAAAAACTAGTCTAGGATAAACCTGGTAATTCCTACTGTAATAGTATAATGGTAATTGTATAAATAGTAGAACAAGCAATAAACCAAGGGTATGAAGTTAAACAGTCTACTTTAAGGTATAGTAAAATAAAAAAAAACAAAAAAAAAAACGAATCCTACTTTAATTACTTCCACATTTTCACACTCACGTCTAAAACTATATAACTCTTGTCCTCGTGTTCTGCTGTGTCTGATTTCGACTTCTAGGTCTTTATATTTGGTGATCTTTTCTGCCTCCTTGCTCAGGACATTGTTGTCATATGGGATTGCCACATTGATGAAGACACACAACTTGTTCTTCTTGTCATGGAACACAAAGTCTGGCTTATTGGCGGTGATGGTACGGTTTGTGGGAATAGCCTTGTTCCATAAGATGACATAGTCTATGGTGTCAACGACCGCATCTGGTATATGCTTGTGCCTCTTGTCTGTCATCGCAACACCCAGCTGTTGGCATAATGCCCAGTGCAGGTACTTTGACTTTGTTGTGACTTCGAGGCCAGTACACGGCATTCAGACACTATTTGGCAGATAGTCTCTTCAGGTTCACCACACAGATGGCTGTGACGAGGCTTTTGGTTTCCCACTTGAGACCTGCACTTCAAAGCCATGAACTGGCCCTGCAATAGCTTCTCTTTGTTGTACTGCATCCTGGCCTCCATGATTTTGGACTTGAGTAATTGCTTGGTTTTATCGCCTAGTGGCCTTGAGCAGCCTATACCTTTTCTTTTTATCTAATGGCCTCTCTTCACAATGGACTTATGCTTGAGCAGTGCTTGGCGGAGTTTGAGTAGCAGTTGCAGCAGCTACCCACTAGTCCGCTCAAGATTTTCACACAAACCTCCTTTGCTATCTCCAGCTCTAAAAGTCCTTGGAGTCCTTGGCATTGTGAGATGTAGAGATACTCTATGTCTGCTTTTGGATACAGAAGGCTGTGCATCGGAAGGTATATTCTGCTCTTTCGATCCATGTTCTTTAACTCCAAAGATGACCTCAACACAGTATGATGCCAAAGATCTTATTGTGTAAATTGAACTCTGTCTTCAGGAAAAGTTGCACTCAACAATAGTATTCCTTAGTGATCTTGGATTTCATCAGCTTGTGTTTGATGTCATCATTGTAGTCAACTAAAAGGTACTTATACGCCTCACTTGCTTCTAGGATCTTGATTGTCTCTTTGTTGTTCTTCACTATGTCAGGAGCTGCTACAAGCTTGCCATTTTGGTACATCTGTCAAAGCTGAACTCCATCCATATGTTGTCACTGCACCACTTGAACAGGTCTAGGTCTCGTGTTTATTTCATCATCACTTCATGGATAGAGGTTCAGGTCATCCATATACAGCAAGATGCTGATTCACTGGCCTGTCTCAATTTCAAACCCCACTTGTTTTCTGTTGAAGATGCTGCTGAAAGGTATCATGGCAGTGTAAAAAAGCAGAAGAGACAGGGAGTCACCCTGGAAAATTCCTCACTTGTTGTGTATTTCGTCTGTCTGGATGGAACCAGATTCATCCTGGTTCGCCATGTTCTTTGTGCACTCTTCAAAAACCAGGGGCCTCATGTATAAACGGTGCGTACGCATAGAAATGTTGCATACGAACCTTTCCACGCTCAAATCGCGATGTATAAAACCTAAACTTGGCGTAAAGCCACGCACATTTCCACGGTAACTCATACCTTGGCGTACGCAATTTCTCCGCTCGGTTTTGCAGACTGGCGGCACCCAGCGTCAAAGCAGTGCTACTGTTCCTGTGTGGTTACCCTTTCTTAGATCCACATCCACGGCGGTGGCTTTATCAAATACACTGAAATTAACCGCATATCGTTCATAAATTTAATGCATCTGATTGTAATTAACCTGTAACAATATAATGGTCCACAGAATGGTCAAACTACTGTTCCTGTGTGCTCATCCTTTCTTTCTTAGCTCCACATTCCTGACGCGGCTTTATAAATACACTGAAATTAACTGCATATTGTTTATTAGTGTAATGCATCTGATTGTAATTAACCTGTAGCAATATAATGGGCCAGGGAATAGCCATAGTATTCCAAATACCATAACTGCTTTAGCGTTGTTACTCTCACTGCATCTTGTTCTTCTTTTTGCTGCTCCCGTTAAGGGTTGCCACTGCGGATCATCTTTTTCCATATTACTCTCACTGCACCACTCGGAGTATTTATATCACTGTATCTGAGTGTGAATCACAGCAGCAGATGATCGGAAAGAGAATTATCGGTATACAGTTTCAAGTACACACTACCTCAACCACGGCAAAAAGCGTCAAAGCCTTTCCTGTACGGACCTCGCGTTTCAGAAACAGTTTCATCCCAAGAACTCTAAACGCACTCAATCAGTCCATCAAGTGCTCCTTGTAGAACTGTGTATACATAAGTACAATCACCTCACTGTAAACTTACCCTACAGTTATAATATTGCACAACCTGCGCTACTTTATAAAGCGCATATGATGACAATATCATTTTTAAGATGAAATGCAGCAAAATATGTTGCTTATAGTATACAGATAAAATTTTTAACTTCATTTAAATAATCTGTATTGTTAATAATTAAACATGTGAGGACACGGTGCCGCAGCGTATAGCTAGTTCAAGGATAGCTCCTGCCTTGCGCTGTATTCTTTCTGGTGCTGACGCGACACTGGAAGGATAGACAAATAGAATAATTAAACATGTACTATGAAGATATTTCAATGTTCCTTAAAAGTTTTGAAGAATCGGCGTTCTA